>NW_005054343.1:5468427-5552945 GCF_000277835.1 Geospiza fortis
GAAAAGCTGATTTGCTTCAGGAAGCTCCACTTTGGATCTTATTTTGAAGCAGACTAAGGAACTGAGACAAGCTCAAGCACAGTTTTGTACCTCTCCATAATGCTCATAGGGATGAGACTCTTCAGACTGAATGAGGTCTGAAATTTGCCTGAGAATGCTTTGCCCATTCTTATTGAAACAAATGAACCAACAAGTGAAGCACATAGCTGATTATGACTACAAAAATAACTCAAAGCAAGACCCCCACTGGCTCACACAAAGGGATGGCTCATTGGCTGTGCAGGGTATAAGGAGGAACAGCACAGATGCAAATTGCACTGGGGACAGGAGGATGCTGAGCTGTGTGTGTATGGACAAGTTTCATCCTTTAACTGTGCACAGGGGATTGTTCAGATGTCTGCTCAAAAGAATTTCAGTCACAAGCTCTGCACAAAAATGCCTCTTCTGTGATGGGGAGACAGGACACAACAATCTCCTAGGCCCTAAATGAAAAGCCAAGTCTTATCCAAATGTCCTCTGGATTTTCATGCATTTCTGACCACATTAAATTTGCATAATGAGTCCAGGAGATCTAAGTGAAGCATTACTGGATTTCTATAATTGCCAGAAGTACACCACAGGAGCCAGACAACAACAGGCTATGATGGTGTGAGAATGCTACAAGGAGGTACTACATTCTCATGATGGGCTGCTCTGTACCCAACCATGAGCAACTCTAGGAACTACAGTTAAGTTCCAAACCTTCTCCTTATTAATATAAAAATACAGGTCTAGATCTGTGGCCACCTCACAGACACCCTGCCCTGCCACAGCATTTTTATGGTTTTGGTAAAAGAAGGCAGAGCTCAAAAACTGCTGACAGGGATACCAAGAGTTCCATGCAGCTGCACACACTGTGTCAGGAAGGGGAGAGAGAAGCTCTGACACAGGTGACATCCATGTCCCACAATGTTTCTATCACTGACACTGAAGTACTATGACACTATCAATCCTGCTTTCTTTACAATCCTATACACCTCTTACCACTACAAGTGATTTTCCAGATGATTGCTAGGCAGAGGTTCAGGAGAGGTGCCCACACACCCACATTTCAGAGTACCCTGAAAGAGTAGATACTCTTTCCACAAAAGAACAAAATGCATTTGTCCCTCTAATGAACTCCTCTTGATCTGACACATGGGACATGAACGGCAGGGTATCAGTTTAATTTCTAGCAGCCACATGTGTGTCTCAGCTTGCCCAGCCAGTGGAACTCTTCCCTTTGTGGGCAACCTCAAAAGAAGGAAACAAATCAGGGAAGTGACTGAAGTGAAGCACATGGAATATTTTTCCTTTGTATCTTAAAGTCTTTCTGGGAGACTTCAGGGTGGCAAACAATAAAAAAAAGGTTAAAATCCCTACTTCTATGAAATCAATGGGATTTTTGCCATTGACTTCAGAGGAACAACAATTTCTTTGTGAAATACTTTGAAAAAGGCTGCATCCTGTCCTGTTCAGTGCTATTACCCAACGTATCAGCCCTGGCTGCTGCTGATTTGCACCAGGCAGGAATCTGATCCCTGTATTGCAGAGATTCACCCTCTCTCAGTTCTCATTGTTACCCACCATCTAAAACTGTGTTGCAGATAAATTGTGGGCTTTAATCCCCAGGACTCTCAATCCGATGCCTTTCACCACTGCCAGATTCACATTTTGTTTTGTCCCTTTAATAGGAGCTTACAGAAGAACGAAACTGATAAACTTCCTCCTGCTCAGATTGCAGGAGCACAGGATAATATAACAAGTTAAATGAAACATTAGGAGAAATAGAAAGCACTTTAGAAAACATGCACTGCCTCTTTAACATTTCAAATTTTTCTTTTAACGTAAAATTACAGCATAATATAAGAAAGGAATCCAGCAAGATACTTTATCACAATACTTGGGCAACTTTAACTCATCTCAAGTGTTATTATAAGAAATAGAATTTACTGGTATGGACTTATATTCAATAGCACTCCTTCCCTTTTTAATGAAATGTCATTATTCCAATACAAATCCTTTCATTCTGCAACCCGCTCCCCCCTTCATCTCACTATATTTCATTTCCTGCAGTTACGTGATATTATTGCCTTTTTTTTCCACAGCTATTGATTTAGGTGTATATGGTTATTACAATGCAAAATAAAACAGTTCCCCCATCCATTCTACCTTGTACCATTGAACATTAACTTAATTTGTTTCAAATCTGCATTTGATTTGGCAAGGAAACCATTTATCTTTATGAAGAAAGCCCTCATAAAGTAGGGACTTCAGGAGATCACTGCTTTAAAAATTTAATAGCCTTGTGTCTTATACACTAGAAAAATGAATTAAACCTTCAAATATTATATGTCTCAATGTAACCTTTTTGCATTTCATACTATGTTTAATTCATTATATCCCAGGAAAAAAAAATTAGATAAAACCTCACTAGATTTAGGATGGTAGTTGGTTTTTAGTTTTGTTTTGACTTGGGCTGGGTATTTCACATTCTAGAATTAAAAGTCTTTCAATGCAGTATTAGCAGTTGGATGTAGCTGATGTTCTTGGGATGGAATTGGTTGTTGTGTATCTGATGTGGAGACTCCAACCCTGTTAACCCCAGCATTCAGATTTGACCATACCCTGGCACAGCTCCTCCCACACTGCATTTCTGCGTGCATTTGGAATTCAGCCAGGATCACGAGCCTTGAACCCAGGACAGCAGCAATCCTGCTACTCCCTATTTTCTCCCAACTGTTCTGCCCACTCATGCACCTCTTCTGTGACTTCTTTGGTCACAGAACAAGCTTAGCCCCCGCAAAAAACGCATCCAGTTTCTAAAGTGGATTCCTGGGGAGGTCAGCTTCCCAAAAACAGACATGAGGCAGACTATGAAGGTAGACAGCTCATATGGCTTGGTCTGGCTGAGTCTGCCAGGAAGTTCAAGTCTAAATTAGCAAGCCAGAAACATCAACAGGCTCAAGTCAAGACCTAGAAAACTTTGAGTAAAGATTAGGTCACTTAGATGAAGAGCTATAAAGGTAAAAACACCCAACTCTAGGCAGGTCAACCTCCACAAACTGGGATGAAATGCACAAACATAGCATGGCACACAAAGCATAAATATTGCATTGTCTGCTGCAGCAGTATTACCAATTAATTGGTTTTATGTTAGGACTCTCAGTATTGCAAGAAATCTCAATCAAAAGATATCTAAAATGAGGAAAGAGTTTAAAGCAGAGAGGCATCAAAAAAGAGCGAATGAAAACTTAAGCAGAAGAATAAAGCATCTCAGAGGACCCCTAGAAGAGGACAACCAAGTGAAGAGAAGGGGGCAATAAAACAGTCAGAAGTTGTGTAAGCAGGGAAAGCAGGAAGCTCTTAATGTTCAAATCAAAAATAAACTCCCCATCAGAACAACCTCCATCAGCCTGCAATGCTCTATTACTGAGCTATATTCTTTGGTACAACTAAGTTTTATTGATTTTATAACTATAAAGAAAACAGCAGACACTAGAAATACATTGCACAGGTCTCATTACAAATCTCCCTGTCTGTATCTTAGAACATTCTTAAGCTGCATTTAGCAAGCAACCTGGAGAGCACTGATATACTGTGTACACATATTAGAGACATGACTGTATTTGCCTATTTCTTCCCAGTAGGTAACAACAGGCTGTTTTCATTGGATGATCTCCAGAAACAAAATCAGAGCACAGCATTGTGATTACTCAGCTCATACAATGAATTCCCAGTTTCAGTAAGAATAAGTAACATTCTAATTTAGAGCTGATATTTGACACTGTATACAAGGGGAGGGGTCTACTTTCCATTTTCTCCTTAGCAGTAAACTGCAAAACTCCCTGCTAAAATGTATGATCTTTGGAGAATGCTAATTGACCTACTAAAGTTGGCTTATTTTATTTGGTGAAATTTGCTTATCACAGGCCTCTAGGTGCTCTACATAAACAATATAAATGAAAATAATGAATAGACCAAATACCTAAGTGACAATGGGGACCACATCAATAGCTGTCTGCCCAACAGAATTCAGCTCAAAAGAAACTGTATTATAGCATCAGATCATTTCAGAAGAGAGAACTTTCCCCCTTCTGAGGTTTGTTTTATTTCCAAGCACAGGGGGATTTGTTAGTTTGAGGCAGATCAGGTATATCCACCCCTTGCAGCTTGCAGAGCACAGCACTTCTGTGGATGTGAGCACATGTGGAAGGGATGCCATCCTGTGGGTGTGCAAAGTGGATATTCAGGGAGGGCAGGGGATGCTGGGGCGAACAGAACACACTCCCACACTGCCAGGGTTGACTTCTCCAGTACAGGGGCCAATCTGAGACCACAAACAGAGCAAAGCTGTCCAGCTCACAGGGAACCTGGGGTTCCCTACAGGCCTGAGGACAGACACAGCAGCAGCAGAGGTTATCTCTGATTTTATGCACTTCCCAGCATAGAGAATTTCTCTCGAGATAACCTCAATTATTGTGTTGGTTTTTTTGTTACTATTTCTGTGCATGGAGTCTAAGGAGATTTCTAAACAGGATGAAACAAGCACATCATCTTCTCATGGAAAGGCTCACCCAGCACCATTGTTCTTCTCATGGAAAGGCTCTTCCAGCAGCAATGTTCTCTCTAGGTCAATCAAGTCAGAAAATAAACTGCATCTGTAGGAACACAGGCAGGATTTGAGAGCTAACCAGCCACCCAGTGTGAGTCACCATAATGCTTGAGGGATATAAACTGTGAAACTGCAAATTTAATATGGAAATAACCCGACTAGACTTATGCTAGTTAGCTAACAAAACAAAGTTCAGCATTGCTTCATTCACCAGCGGCTCAGGGAGCTTCACTGCTCACTCTGACCTTGCCAGGTCCAGGCTGCTGGTGAGGTGGAGACTCAGGTGGGTTCCACAGCCCCCTTGTTCCACGACAGCAGCTCTAAAATCCAAGTGCCATCCCTGATGTGAGGGACAGAGGACAGAGCATCCTCCACTTTGGAAAGCAGGATTCCAGGCAGGACTCAGCACTGCCTGCCAAACACGTGTGTCCCACTGACAGCACCCCAGTTGGGATATCAGGCTGTCAGCTGTGACATCTCTGTCACCTCATTCACAATTCCCACAGCTGTGCAACTCAGCTGTTGCACAACTCAAGCGTTTCTGCTGATTCCCAGGCCAGTGAAAGCAAAGCAAACAATAATACCTGTTCTTTACAGACTTGATACCCCTTCAGAGCAGGTACATGGAGTGGAGACATTCCTCCTCTTCACGGATTTAAAAGTTTGGATGGGAAGAAGCTTCATTCAATCTCCTGCTAATACAATATGAAACACTCTTCACAGCTGTAATTTCCTGTAGCATCTAAAATGTTTCCTGTTAATATTTTCCATGTTGTTGCTGTTTTTATGAAAAAAAAAATCCCCTAAATATTAACATTTTCAGATGGCAGAATGGAAAAAGCTAATATAACTCTTAGAGACACAGCATACAAATCCAGAAATAGATCTAAAGGCAGATTTCTCAGCACTCCCTAAATTCTGGAACAGAGAACAGACCAATGCTCCAGTCCAACCTTCTGCTTTTCCTCACCCAGTACTCAGATGTTGTAATTTGACCTCCATCCTAGCCAGAAGACAAACCTCATTTCTGTAGCATAACACAGATCATGAACCTTTATTTTATCATTGTGTCCATACTAATTCCTGCATTCTCCCACTTCCATGGCAAATAATAATAATACCTTTCTTATAACACTTGGAGGAGAAAGATTTGGCTCTTTTTTCTGGGAAGTAAATGATATTTACTAGCTATAGCTGCTGAAAGATTTCAGCTCAATGGGAGGTTTGAGAGACAGGGAATAATAAATACAATAAAGCTACAAAGAAGCCAAAAACTAAACTAAACAAACAAAAAGCCTAAAACAAAAAAGTTTTAGTCCTATAGTGTCTCACAGCTACCCTCAAAAAATCCATTTTAAAAAATTTGATGATTTTTGTGAGCACCTAAAGAATGAGGGATGTCTCAAAGAAGACCAGCACTCACTAGGAGCTTTATTGCCCCAAGAAAACTACAACATGCCTGACCCTTGCAGACAGCAGCAACAGACCCAGCGAGCAACTTCCATTATTATTTTGCTGTTTCTTTGTCCAGGCTGCCTGGAGGGCTGAGCCAGCTTTGTAGGAGACTTAGTTTGGCTCCCCTGGCTGCCCAGCCCAATTACTCAGCAAAAACCAGAGGGCTGATGGCTCATCTGGTAATGGGAACTCAGGGATGGCCGGCCCTAACAGTGAAGCTGCACCATTTATACCTGTGTATATGTCTGTCTGTCTGTCTGTCTGACACAGGGATACAGGACTTATACAGTGGCTTTTCTCTAGCTAAGCAAGAAAAATATCAAATTGGACATATTTTGCAAGCTTGTGCTTGAGTTGAGTGTGCAGATTTGTTCATGGATTTACCGACTCTTGAACAAATCTTCAGTGAAGTCCACAGCTGTGGACATCATCTGTGTAGTCACAGACCATGGATATGGTGGGCAATCAAATGCGAGTGCCCACAAATCTGGGAAAGATCTAACATGGGATCAAGGCATACCTTCTGGGAGTGTTCTGGCTAGGCACTCACTTAATCCAGTGAATTTGTTGAGATTCTTGGTAGCCATAATACCAGAAGGCAAGCAGAATAGACAGAAGATACCAACGTACTTCTAGTTTCAGAAAATCTTGCAAATTGTCCTAGTTTGTGGCTTCTATAGACACTGAAAAACTCTCACTCTTCCCAGACAGGATTTGGGACACTGCTCAGTTTAACATCACATGCAGCTTCTGAAGAACTTTATAACATTCATCATTTCCAATAAGAAACTTTTCTGCACTGAGAAAACGCATGTGATTTCAGCTTTGTCATAAATTAGTCCATAAAGTTTCTAGTCAGATTTTTGTTAAAAAGTGAAAGGAACACTCACCAGCGTGATCATCCCGTGCCAGGAATGCTGGGGCTGGCACAGCCCTGCTCCTACAGGAATAAGCTGTGACCCTCTGAGTCACTCTGGATTGCACTGTCCTGTACAATGAGGTCAATTAAATCAATGAGATGGAATGTGGGATACAAGGGAGCCTCAGAGTCCTCACAGATACCAGATACTCTTTATTTGCCCACCTTTTTTTCCATGGACAGCTGCAGGCGTTTCTGCCAGGCTAACACAGAGCAGGGCAGGGGCCCAGGGATATTTGTAGATTAGTCCCGTAGAGTGCCATTACCAGGTTCTTCACATCTGTGATCACACACCCATACCTTGCCAATTGTATCTCTTCTATTTGGATTATTTAGATGCAAATCCACTGCACATTGCAAATTCCCCCTCTCTCAGAACGCAATCGATTTTAAAAGCATGAGAGCAAAAGCCTGAGTGCTCAGAGTCTTTGCAAGTGTCCATGACATGAAAGACTTTAAGTGACTGTAAGCTATTTTCCTTGCTGTCAAGCTGCCAGATGATTTTCTTGCCATTACCACATGCCTATACAGGCCAAACTAATGCTTGCTTTTTTGGACATATGTGAGGAAATAAATGTAATTACAAGCAAGATGTAATCACAATTGCTTTACTATTAAAGCTGCTGTATGCTCTCACGGTTTAGTTAACAATGCATGTAGAAAAGTGGAATTGCTTGATGTTCTCAGAAAAAGGAAAAAAAGGGGAAAAAAAGATAAATATGGCCTCTTTCATTTATATCTGTGAAAACACAACATTTAAATGCAGAATTTGACTTCCCAAATATCACACCAAAAACCTTTTAACAAAAACAGCAGGGAGAGAAAGCTCTTTAAACCATGATATTCCATGAAGGATTATGAAAATAGAGGTCATTGCAAGAAAGAGAATTGCAAATACAACTTGAAAAGCTTCTCACATTTGTAAATACATCGAGGAGAATTTATTCCTCTTTGGTTTTGCTACCAAAGGATATTTACAGGTTCCCAGGGAAAAAGGAAGAAAAAAAAATGACATCAAATTTGATATACTCTGTGTGGTGCAACATGCTGATGTGTAGTAGTAACACTCAAGTGAGCTTCAAAGGAAATGAGTTTTCTAGGCTGGAGTTACACATTTCAGGCCTGATCCTGACAACACACTGAGCATTTCCTGAGAGCTTTCGTGTGCCCTGAGCCCTCACTGAATTCAGAGACAGCTTTTGATTTCTTTTGGTGCTGGATTATGATCAGAAGTAATGAGACAAAAATGTAGCGTGCTTCAAAGCAGGAGCTGAAGCTCATCTTCTTACTGAGTCCATCACACTGAGGCCCATGCTCTTCATTAGGGCTCCAGAGTGATGAAATAATAACAATAAGGACCCTAATAACCAAGTGAATCTCGGTTTGTCTGTTCAGGCAGCCCCAGACTCACACAGTGACATCTCTTACATACCCAGCACAAGAACAAAAGGCTTTTGGGACACATGCATAGGTGCTCTGGCACACTGCTGACACACAAGTGGCTGAACACATTCCCAAGCTCTGACTGACAGCTCTGATTAGCAGGTCTCAGTACCCTGGATCTGCGAGGTCTGGTTTTCAGCAAACCCCAAGTACCAACAGTCTTAAAATTACACCTCCTTAATGCACAGGCTCTCCTATTTCCAAGCAACTAAGCCCACTGCCATGTGTGGAGGACGTGCAGGCAGCCCCTTAGACGCGAGCCATGGGAGGTGCTAATGTGTGACAGACGCAGCCAGCGGGTCCTGTTCTCCTTCCACTGCTGCTGAATGATTCCCACAAACCTCAGAAGTTCAGTTCAGGTGGTGTGTGCCCTCTCAGATGACCAAGGCATAAAATTCCTGACTTGAACTAGCTTATCTGAAATTTCAGATATTTCTAAAGTTGCACCATGAAAATAAACTGGAATGGAGTGACATCTATGAGAACCAGCCTGCCCTGCACAAACTTTTTGTGGCTCCAAATACTGGAGAAGGTCTCTCTGAAGTCTGTGACACAGTACAGCTGACAGTTATCCCCTCTGAAACCAGTTCAAACCCTGCTCATCTCCACAAAGGGCCATGTCCAGGTCTGTCTTTGCTGCTCCAGCCTCACACTTTTGCTGGAACTTGGCAGGTACCTTACAACTGCAAGGTGAAACTGAGGACTGAAATCAGCAGCGAAGCTCTCACAAGTTTTAGCACAACTAGGATTTCACATTATGATTTCCTTCTGTATGAAAAAAGACCAAGGGGGGATGGAGCTCAACTTCTCACTGCCCAAACATCTGATACCAATAATACTTCTTTTACTCTGTCCAAAACTATATTTAAATTGCATTTCTGGCAGGTTTTGAGATGTGTGATATAGATCTCCTGCTATCACATCAGATGTAGTTTCCTTCAGAACTGTTGAACCAGATGTAAAATGTGAAAGATGTAAAAAGTAAAATAAAAACCCTGCTCAGAGTAAAGTGTTTCTGACATGTGGCTATTATATATTGGGTTTTAGATGTATATCTCCACTCCAGCCATTTAAGAAGGTACACAGAAACGTAACTCTATTGGAGCTGATTAGTGCCAGCTACTTGTGATCAGTAGGAATTTAAAAACCAAGGGCTGCCAAACACTAACAATTTATAAACTGTATGCCAGCAATGTGCTGCAACTGAATATTCTGTAGTGCACTTAATTTCAAAGTAGAGCCATATTTAGAACACTGGTGGGGCAGAAGGGGGGTAGAGAGAAGCTAATATATCATGCCAGTATTTGATTTTCAGCACTTAGAACTATACATGTTCTGTTTCTTACTGACAAAGAGCACCAGAGGCACAGAGTGAAAGGAATTCTTGCGAGGTTGTCAAGCAGTTGCACAGACAACAGGTAGAGTTGTAAAGTAATTCTCCCCTTTTCAAGCATAAAATTGTCTCTTACAAATCTCAGTCACAAATGTGGGTAGGCAAAGATTTGAGTTACAAATGAAGAGCACTGAAGGAGTACTTTGGCAGCAGAGGTGAGTCAAAGCACGGGCGGGCGACACCAGGGAAGAAACAGCTGCACTGCCAGCACATTAACATCCTGATTGTATCCCACTCCCCACAGGCCCAATGATCACTTGCATGACATTCAACACTATCTGAGGAGCAAAGGAATTTAACCAACTGTCTGCTCTTAAGAGAGAAGGGCAATGATTCTCCTGTCACTAGTTTTATCTCTTTGTGACCCCTTTTGAGTTCAAGGAAATCACTCCTGATTTATCGTACTGAGAGGAGTATTAGCCTGAACCTATTTCATCACAAGACCACAAGCCCTCCAAAAAACAGGATTTCCTGTCTCCCAGGGATGTGAATTTGTCCCTCCCTGGTGACTGTGTGTCTATTAACATCCCAAAGACATTATGCTGCATAGTGCCTTCAGTTATATACTGCACCATAGACCACTCTAAAAATTAATGTAACTGTGTCGTGTGACCAAACCAAGTGGGGAGAAAAAGCCATAAAGCCAGTGCATCCAATCATCAGGGATCAAAAAAGCCTTCCGAGAAAAAATAATCCAATGAGACAAAAATTCATGCTGATCCCAGGAGAAAGGAAATGGCTTTGTTATCTGCAGCACCCTGACACCAGCTCAGCAACACAGAGATGGACCCTACTGAGAAACGGACAGAGCTGAATCTGCTGTAAAGCTAAGAAGGCTTCTTCTATGATTCTTGTCCATGAATGGTACCCAAGGGATATTTTAATTTTTTTTTACTTTAAACAAAAGACACCCATGCTTAGAAATCAGAAAATTAATCCATTCTCACTGAATGGAACTGAGAAGTATAGCTAAAAAAAAAAATACCCATAATCCTTGTAGTTAGTTTCTATCTACCTAGCATTTTCTGTAAGCACCTAAATCCCCTTAAGTAAATGCAATATACTGGAACTCTATGTTTAGCCAAGTTCCTTTGCTTTTAGGAGTTCAAGGAAGCTAAAATGCAAATGAAAACTTTGACACTCCGACTCCCTGATGCAAGACAAAGGGCAGACAAACTAAGCAAGGAGCCCCAACATGACTGGAGAGCAAGCAATGTGATAATTCTCATCCCTACTGACTTCTAGCTAGTGCTGCTCGGATATTTTAATATCATTGTCATTTGTAATTGTTCAAATTGATGACATCCCAGTGAATGGAGCTGTAAAAATTCACACAAGGCTCAAGGCTCAAAGGCATGCCTGTAGGATGGAGTGTGGGGATTTGGGCAAGGGCAGTTAAGTGGCATCTTTGCTTCATTCAGGCATAAATTGGGCCATTGTGATAAAGGTCTGAGAATGCTCAGGGAATGATTTTTATAGTGCCAACTGTCAGGAATCTTTCTCACTGTCACTGGCAAGGCAACTTCAAACTCCCTCTACTGTATATGGCACACAGAATCACAGTACAACAGAATCACAGTATAGGCTGATCTGGGAGCAACCCACAAGGATCAGGTCCAACTTCTGGCCCTGCACAGGACAGCCCAACAATCCCACATGTGCCTGAGAGCTTGTCCAAACACTTTTTAAGCTCTTTCAGGCTTGGGACTGTGACCACTGCCCTGGGGAGCCTGTTCCAGCGGCCAACCATCCTAACATGTGAACATCCTGACACCCCACACACCTAACATGGGAATCCCTGAGAACAGGTTTGGAGCATTTCACCCCAGCACAGGCAGCTGAGGGGCAGCATGCTGAGAGCTCAGCAGTACCCCTGGTTCTGAGCTCAGAGCCAGGAGTGTTGCACATTCTTTGGGAGCACACGTCATCCTTCGGGAGCGGGAAGAGTTGTGATATACCCGAAGGGCCTGAGCAGAAGTTGTGGAGTTGGATGCTTGTGATGACAAATGTAGAGGTTTCTCAATAGGTATTTTAATTTGGGATCCTGCACTGAATTGCCACACCCTGGTCCTGCAAACACAATGTGAGATATGGCAAACATTTGGAAACATATGGAAATCCAGATGTTCTCTCACGTAGCGCTGGAAAAGAGCAGTGCAGACTATGTTCAATAGATGCCAGTTTTGATCTTACACATATTTTTAGAGAAGTACTTCAATTCTTAAAAAAAAGAGAAATTGATCTTAATGGTAAGTGACATTTTAGTTCAGTCACAATTACAATCAACCAGACTTACTCTTTGCATTAGTAGCATGATATGGTCCTTAAGTTCATACAGGGTTAAGTTTGTCATCCTCAGAGATTCCTTAATGACCCTTGTTATCTAAACCCCCACTCAGAATGGTGGCTGTGGTTATGTTTTCAATGCACATCCACAGACATATTAGGACATGAAGTGAACCTGACAGGGAGAAGAATATTTCCTTTCTCCTCTGAAATGCCCCAGGAGGGTTTTCTGCAGGTGACCTCTTCAGACCTTGGCTCTACATTAGAGTTATTGTCCTGAGAGAAGATTCAGTTAAAACACACAATTCATTTCATATAGTGCTCTTGAGTTTATTCTTGGTGGCAGCTAACTTGTAAAATTTTATTATGGATTCTTCTTTGGTTTGCTTGATGGAAAACAATTATTCTATCATCAAGTCTAAATGATATACCTTGCTAGACTACCCAATCTTTTTTTCCATTACTATTCTCAGATAAAATATTAATTTCTGTTTAGAAAGAAGTTCCAAAACATCTATCCTAACATATTATCAATATATTAATTCACACTTCCAAATGCCTGTGTTCAAGCAGGTCTGTTATCCTAAAATAAGACTTATGATTTCTGAATATAATATATTTCTGTTGATGATGATAATGATAATGACAATGATAATGATGATGATAATAATAATAATAATAATAAATAAAAATAAATAATAGCCATTGTAGGCAAATACACAAATGCTTGGTAAGAGTTCACCTGTGTCTGAAACTGCCTACACTGTCACCAGACAGAAAGGCACAGAGCAGCAGAGTCCTACCCTGGGAGGTGCAGCTGCAGCACAGAAAAATAAGCAACTCCTGCCCAAATAAACAGGCTGTCTCTGAGAGGCAGCTGTCCCCAGAGCCCTGCTCAGCCCCAGCAGCAGCAGCAGTGCCTGTTGGAGCAGCAGTGTCCTCCTTTTGCAGCCCTGCTGCTCCCAGAGCCGCCCTGGCCAGCAGGGACTCAGGTACCTCTGCTCTCCACTACCCAGGGCAGGTGTACCCCAAGCAGCTCAGAGGGTTTGAGAAGGGCTTTGCTGCCACCTAGAACTGAGACTACTAAATCCCAGCAGCAAAGAGAAGCTCTAAGCTTGTTCAGGTGTGGGGCTCTCAGTCAGTGGAATTTTCTCCACAGCAGGCCTGGCATTTACTTGGGGGGAAATGTCAATGACAGCAGAGCTAAGCCCATGCAATTTATTTACAAGCATGTTCTGAGATGATTGTGGAGTGTAACTGACCTTGAAATACATTCCTCTCTGAGGACTTTGGCAGGGAGCTATTTTTATGCTACAATAAAATTTCCAGTGCTGTGACCCCACCCTGGTTTCGTGCCATGGCCTCACGCCTGCTCAGAGTGACAACCCCCAGCCGAGGCAAGAAGCCACAGCCACCTTCTCTTCTCCCTAAGCCTGGGAGTTCTCTAAGAAAGAGAAGTAAAAGTGGATAATGAACGATAGTATCTGAAACCTCTTAAAACTTCACCAGAAATAGAGAGAAGAACCCACCCATCTACAAAGCACAGCAGGTGCACTCACCTTGTAACGAATGCCTCAAAAATAAACCAGTTTTTCTTAGATGGGCCTGTTTTCTGGAAAAATAGAGCACTTCAGACATTATGAGCCCTCTTTTATATAGACAACCTGCACTGGAAGTCTGATACACATTCAAAACCAACAAAAAAAATCTCACTGATTTAAGGACTCTGTGCTCCTCAAAATATTTGTATCAATCCTTTTCTTTTAAATTCCCAGGCAACAGTCATTTAAACTGAGGTTCACCTCTTATCCCATAGATTTGCTCTTCCTAAGTTACTGTTTCTAGTAGAACTTTCCCTTGCAAAACAATCTCCTGAAGAATTCACAGATACTTATAGAGCCATTATTCATATATTTGTTATATATCAAGTGAAAAATCCAGGCCAATGAAAATATTATGCAGCTTCTTCAGTGCAGTCAGATTGCTCTGATAAGATGGCAGATGCAACCTAGGAAATTAAAGCCAAGCCAGTACTGTGGATTTGTATTTTGAACCTGGTTGAAAGCACGATGAACATTTAAAGCAGCTTTGTACAAAGCCCATTCCCAGGGATTAATCTTGTTTTGTAGCCATGATCATGGTGGGGTGAAAGTCTGTAGGAAAAGCCCAGGTGTCCTAGAGGAAACTTTTCAGAAGGTGATTTTATTTAAGGCTTATTGCAATGTTCTAGGAAACCATTCAGTGGGGGTCTTTTCCTGCTTGCATATACCCTTGAACATAAATTTGGAGGCATGCAGAATTACATGATTCCATGGAAATTAACATGATAATGAATATTAACATGACAATTAATAATACACTTAAATGTGTGTCATGCAGTTGAGTGAGCCAAGAAGGAACCAAATGTGTTGTACCAATGAACCCCCCACAGTTACAAGACAGAAACCAACAGCATTTTGTAATTATACACAGTGACATATTTTCTCATATCTACTGCCAAAAAAAATATCACTTTTGGGAATTAAAAGAGAGAGCAGCAAATAGAAACAGCTATGTCATCAGTAATTGCAAACATGTTTTCAGCTCCAGCTTCTGATAACCATCCAAAGGCGTTCTTTTAATTGGTAAAATTGACAACTGTCCAAAAATAGAGGAGTCCTTAAGGGCCATGTTCACTCCTAACAAGTCAGATAACGAAATCAGAGTACCTAGAAAGTTTTGCAATGAGATGGGAATTAGCAAGTAAGCAGTACAACCGAAAAATAAACAGTGCTGCTGCTAAAAGGGCTTTTTAGATATTACAAGACTCCATTAACTTTGCCCCATGGGGTCTGATCAAGTTGTCCATAAGAGATGGACAACAGATTGACTCACTATATTTAAAATATAACCACCTCTCTCAGGAATACTAAGAGGATTGCTTAAGACAAGTCTTCTTAACACTGGCACTCTCTAGCATGTGATAAAACAAGCTGATGAAATCCAAAACAACTTTAGAGCTGACAGAGAACTTGGTTTCGGAGCTTTACAACTAAAAGATGCTTTTGTAAGGCATTATTCTTAGATGCAGGTGAGATCTCAGCCCAAGATGCTCTTCAGTGATAGTGGGAGAAGCTGATGATCCCCCACCTCACTTCCAGGAAAAGTGGCTCATGTGAATGAGATCTATAAAACCATCCAAAGGCAGGCACAGGGAGACTCTGCCAGGTCTCCTCTCCAGCCAAAAAGACATTTCATCAGCATGATCATGCTTGAACATTAATCCTTACTTAACAAGGATTATTGCTTGATAACATCACAGGCAAGCAGGAAAGTAAGGTCCCTACTCTGAAGTTTCTTATCTAAAGAAATTTTGTCTCTCAAGCATCACACTGTACCCTTCATTGAACAACAAAGCCAGAAGCCCACAGACTCTGCCCCTCATCGACTGAACAGGAATTAGGACATTGAAATCATCTAATATTGGGTGTCTAGGGAATTCAGAATACCAAAATATCTGCAGGTACTAGATGGCATACAAGTAATGAAAAAACACTTCAGTGATAACAGCCCTAGTGCTGCTCATTTCCAGCTGGAACTGACCAAGAAAGCTCTCACCAAGAGAAATGTCTTTTTATTCACCTGGCTGAACAAACATGTACTGAAAACCTGTATGAACTACAGTTCTCTGTCCTCTCCCCACACAGGTCTATTCCATATACCCCATATCAATATTTTGCCATTTGCTACTAAAGGCTGTGGGAGAAGTAAATTGCAAGTTCCCTTGAAATCAGCATTTCTCCCAATGATTAGCTGTCTCCTGTCTACTTGCAGTGTTTAAGTGACCAAAAATACTTTATTCAAAGAATAATTTATAAAACTTGTTGAGGGTCCAAGAGTCGTCACAGATATATCTTTTGTACACCATAAACTATGTGTAAATATGTATTTGGACAGTTGTTGAAAATGTTTAATTTTTCCCAAACACCACAGCCCTTTTCAAACAGCACAGCTTGATGGCATAATGCACATTTAAAGATGTTTTAATAGTCTGTTTTATTTATAGATATTTACTCAATAGAGTGCATCAAGCCTTCAAAGCCTCTATGAGCTATGTGTGGACTAAGTAAGCACCCACCCATTGTTTTAAAATCATGTCATTGGCAGTTGATTGATTGATCTATAGAACACACTGCAGACAGACCTTGCACTTCAGAAAAAAACAAGACTTGACTATTACCTGAGGAGAGTTACCATGATACTTCTACATCCACAGGGGACAATTCTGCTTCCAGGATCCAGTGTGAATCCAAAGCATGCCCATTCACCAGTACTCTTATGCTGTTTTTCCTCTCTTGGTAAGTAGCAGGAAATTCAACACTTTCTGAAACATATGGGAAGTTACAGATGAGGCAGAGCCCACTGTTAGTAAGATTTCCACTATTATTTTAATGTAGGAACAAGCACTTAGCAATGTTTCTTTGTTTCTCTCTAGTTCAGCTGGCCTCTTTCATGTAAAATTTGGACTGAAATCTCCTTTCTCAAGTTTTACAACATGCTCAATTCAAACATGGGAATACAGGTTGATAAAGAAAGGATCCAACAAGTAGCACACCACAGGATCTTCAAGCCTGAATTGTTATGTTTCCCACTGAGTGGGTCAGTCACAAAAATCTGGGTCCTATTTCAGTGCTGTCACTACCCTGTTGATGGTATCCTGGTCATCACTGAGCAGTACACCTCAGTTTTCTCCTCCTGCAAAGTCCTTTGCAATTTGTTTTGAGATATAAAAGTGCAGGGAGTTCTCTAACAACTAAAAATGGCTGTGATTGGTTTTGGTGTTGGTACTGTTGTCAAGCAAAGTTTCTTTAAATGCTCAAGCTACTCCTCTGCCCTGTGCAGAAACTACTCCAATACCATCCCAGATGCTATTGCATCACCAACAGAACTGGAAAACATTCAGAGCACTTAAGAGATTTGCAGAGACAGACTTAAGAGTGTACAGTGCATCAAACAATTTACCACAGGCCTGTCTATATATCACAGATATCAAACTCAATTTTAAATGCAAGAAGGGAAAAAACGAGAGATACGAAATTCATATACTATAATTAAATGGAAAACACATGCAAACTGTAGCAAGAAATAATAGAAACATGAATAGTGTATGTTGCATCTGTCTGTTATTACAGTAGGAGTGGCAATGATTAGTAGAAATAGGGTTGCAAAATTATTTCTTATATAATATCACTTCCTGTGCCCATGGGGTAAATGTGATAAAGACATCTCAGCCCTAGGCGAGGGCAAAGGCAGAGAGCAGAGATCTTTCTGCTGGGAAAGAAGAGCACTTGGTTGCACAGGAGCCACAGGAGGTGCCAACTTCTAATCCTTTGAAGGTACCAGCAACCAGTCTTGGAGCTGGCACAGCTCTTGGAGAGAAAGATACACTGCCAGGGACTTCAGAGTCACCCTGCACAGGGGAGAAATGCTAAGAATGGTCTAAAAGCTCCAAAATGTTGATTTTGTGGACAGTATCGTGTAAATTTAATGGTGCATAAATGTGAATTTTTACATACTCACTCAGACTGGGAAATTGCAATTGTGCACACACACGGATGGCCTCGCTCCCAGGGAGAATATTCATGAACCTTGTGTCATCCCTTTCACATATGAAATGTAAACCAGCTCCATTAAAGCACAGACACGGGGGTCTCTGAGGGTCCTGCTCCACCCAGGACTGAAGAGGCAGCAGCCAGGCATTGGTGCATGATGGTGATGGACTGTGCTTTTCTCTAAGAGTGTAACCCTGAGCTCTACCAGAAGCAGAACTTTAACACGTTGCCTAAGAACACAAGATAAAGGCCTGGCAAGCTTGAGCTGGCAATCTGGGTGGAGGATCTCCCCCCTCCACCCAAGCCTGACTCACTGCAGCTCCTTGCAGCTGAAATAGGAAGAGGCAAGATCTTTGATGGTGGTTGAAGCAAGCAATCAGCTTGGCTGCTTTTGGAAGGGCTGAAATAGGTGACCCCAGTGGGGACATATGAAATTTGTAGCACTCAAGTCCCACATTATTTCTTCTGTCCACCAGAAACCAAGCTGGGCTGCAGTAGATTTGAGTGATGTTCTCTGTGCAGCTGCACTGACTCCCAAAAATACAAAGGAGAGGAAGCTAAACCAGCTTAAAACATCTCTGTTCCCTCCTGTTTTCAGGAGCTGCATCACTCAATGCACACGTGCCCAGCACTTACATCCATGATGCTTTGAGCCCTGCTGCATTGACAGAACCAACATAAATGCTCCTGGATTCTTCACACACTGTGCTGGGTTTGAAAAAAGTGGAGGGAGGAGGGTAGTTTTCTGCAAATAGGATTTTTTATAAGAGACATAGTCACTTTTTGCTATTACAAATACAAAAGCAATAACAATATATACAGGCCTGAGCAGTAATAGAGATTCTGGCAGATATTTTTTCCCTGTCATAAGCACACTGGGCCTAAGGCAAGGTTTTCCTCTATTTAATAAAGAAAATGGAAAGGTAGGGAGAAAAATAAAATTAAAAAAAAACCCTGCATAGCCTCTCAAATTACACAAGCTGCTAAATATTTAGGGCATTCTTTCCCACAAACATTTCAAACGGATGAGAAAGAGGTTTATCTTCTTGACAGTTCACATCCTCTTGTGGGCCAGACTCATTCCTCTGGAAGCTCACTGAAGTCAATGATACAGCAGCAGGGATGACAGATGAAGCTCACGATCCACATTTCAGTGGTACCTGTCTTCCATTCAGACAAATCAGCTCAGGATTAAGATGCAAGTGAAGACACTAAAGGTTCAGGTTGAGGAGAGAACTAAAACAGCATAAACTGTCTAAAATCTGCAGCAAACGTGTGTGTAATTCTCCTGTCAGTCTCTTGGCTACCAGTGAATGGCTTGAAGAATGCAAGGGTGACATTATTTTTCAGTGCTTCACTAGAGTGACACCTGCTCTGGCTGTTTGGGGTTTTTTTCCTGGTTTTAGTGAATTGCCATCACGTATTCTCATTGCATGCCTGGTTATCCTTCTTGTAAAGAACAGAGAAGTGTTTACTGTTGATTACCAATCGGTCAGCCTGCAAACAGCTTTGCAAATCATCAGTTTCAAAACAATTCCAACTTCCTTCAAAACACCAGCAAAACTCCACTGGCCTTTTAAACTGGAAATAGGAAACCTGATTGCAATAACAGGCCTCAACCAATCTGAATTTATTACCAATTGAATTAGAAGTTCACCACAAGCCCAAATGAAAATCAGTAAACAGTTATTAGATCAAGTAAAAATGAAAGTGAAGAAGACAAGAAGCAATAGCTGTAATCATCCATCCAAAATTAACTTATCAGCTATCAGGCAAATAACTGCTATGTTAAAAGCTTTTTCACGTTAGGCCACTTGTTCTTCATAATAATTAAAATACAATGCTTTAATAAAAGAGTTTCATTTATATTCTGGTAGTCAAGCTAGTACTTAACTTGATTCTGGGCTGTTCTCAATTAAGAACTGTTTATGGTCTCCAAAATCTCTTCTTGGATGCTTCTGAGGTTCTGCACCAGAAAGAGGAGGGGAAAATTGGCAAATCATAATAGAGATGTGAGCACTGTGCTGGGGAAAGAGAGCAACCACCCCTATGGAATCTGGATTCTAAACTCAAGCAAAGCCAAGCTGCAATGAAACATAAAGCTTTGGCCAGATTCCTAAATTCTAGTATCATGATTTTCATTTACGGTGCTTATTCTGCAGCATGTATTGATTTCACATTGGGCAAACCGCTACTTTTGTGACAAATTTTCCATTTGCAAGGTTTTCCTCTGCCATTTCCCAGCTCTATCTCCCATTCCAAGCTCCCCACGTCCTGCCCTGTGTGAGCTTCATCCTCGAGGCACAGAGCTGCCCTCTGACAACCCTGACAGTGAGGATGAGCTCGTCCCAAGCCACCCTGGTGTCCCACCCCCAGATTTCTGGAGGCCACCTGGCTGCCTCACGCTGTGCTGAGGCACAGCACACACCCTCTGATATCACCCTCCCCACTGCTGCACAGAGGGCAAGCCATGAGCACATGACAGAGGCAGCCACTGCTCTTCCTCACTTCAAAAGACAATACCTGGCACTAATAATCCTTCACACCTAGTAACAGCCAGCTTTATAAACAGTAATTAAAGATGCCTTCTGGTGTACCTGCAAAGGAAACATGATTTTCGCTCTCCACAAGGACCACATTTTCTTTAGTGACTTCTGATTAAAGGAGCCAAACTTAAGCACAAAAGGATTAATTTTCAGGGGAACAAGCAGCTACAGGTCACATTTTATGACCTTTCAACAATGTCTCCTAACAGGAGCTAAAAGTTAAAATCTGAGATTTTCAGCAGAAAGCGGCACAGTTTTTCATTTCAGAAACTTTCTGTATACTGCTAATCAGTAATTTTCAAAGAGGGGCAGGATTCATACAGCAAAAATTGTGAAATCTGCTAAATCAGTTCTACATGTTCATACAAAAAAATGCCTTGCTTATTCCCCTGACATCACATTGAGTAAACCTGCCAGGGATGAATCAAAGCAGCATTCTGAGATTCACTATATTGACTGTTTATTGGCTTGCGCCTCTCCTTTTATTTTTAATCTTCAAACAGGCCAAGGCTTTTACCATTCACCATTTCTCCAAAAATTAAGCCCAGTCTGAGCACTACCTGAAAGTGAAAACGTGACAGTTACACCCTGCCCACTCAGAAAACCCAGTGCAACCTGGGTGAGCCCAGAGACACCAAGTCACTGCTCTGTCTAATTACAAACCCGAGGCAGATTAACCTTTGATGACTAAATTAATCTTCTAAATAAAATGAATATGCATCAGCCTGCAAATTAGGATTAAATGCTTAGCAGAATCTTTATGTGATCAAGCAGGTTTTGTGGTGCAGATGTTAACCATTAACATAAAGCAATAAAATCATTCTTTTTTTTCTTATAATAACACCTAACAATTCCAAAGCCACCTTTCATCTGAGAATCTCAAAGGGTTTCATAAACATAATTAATTAACCCTCTCAGCATCTGAGACAAGAGCATAATAATATCCCCATGCAACAGCTGAAGAAACAGAGGCACAGCAAGGTCCTGGATCGCGTGCCTCGGACTGTGCGTAATGGGGATGCTAAATGCTTTGAAGAGAAAGAAAAGACCAGGTTTATGCTGCCTCCAGCCCTGCTCTCACGTAGACAGGCAGGGTGGCTTCTCCAGGAGGCTGAACTCCTGCCATGTCCCTCTGCCAGAAATGCCCATGGAGGCTCTGGGCAGCCTTTGAGGTTGGCATCGCCTCCAGCAGGCACTGGGGCACATGAGATGTGGGCATTGCCTCACCTCCCATCTGCACCAGGGCAGCTTTCCCTGGAAAACCTTCTCTAGATTAAAAAAAAAAATGCTTCTGGATTTTTTTGGGCACTAAGAACTACCAGTCCGTTGAGGCACTTTTCCTCACACATGCCAACAATTTAGTCACAAGGAGACCCCAGGGACAGCATTCACACTTTTTTTTTTTGACTGCTGGTGTCCCTGCAATGTGATTTCTATGTCTTCATGGTATAAAAAGCCTTCATGGAAAGTTACCACTTCCATCCACATTCTGGCACTGCCATGGGAGAGACGTGCCCGTGGTTCTTCCAGGCTCTCACAGAAGAGCAAATGTTTTCAGGGAATGAAGGAAAACTGCAGAGGACTACATTGTGTGCTCATTCTTCCAACAGGGCATTCATTTCCATGGTGTTTACAATAAGGAATTCAGAAAATGTATACATCACAACTTTTCAGCCTTACTACCCCTGATTTTAATTTCATTATTTTCAAGCCTTACGCATTTCATTATTATCAAACTGTAAAATTAAGTTTTAATTTGACCTATTTAGGTCAAAACTAATGTAAGAGTATTGCTGACCTGCAGACAGGCATGGGAGAATTCACATACTTGATAATTCAATTTGTTGGCACATTTTGTTGTCTAATTGTAGCAGCTTCTCCTGGTGTATAAGTCTTCTTTTATATAAACTAATCTGCTGGTGTAAAATGTCTGTTGCTCCAAATGTAATTTTATTTGTTAAAGAGGTAACTGAATAGTTCTCAAGGTCAGTTTAAATTTCTTGTCTATTAAAAGGAATTTTCAACTAAAAATTTACCATTATGTTAGAACACTGACATCACATACATAATTTTGACATATAAGTGACTTCCTCAGTACTGGAAGTTAGACATTGAAAAGCATTTGTTGTTTTCATACAATGACTGCTAAAATCCGTGGAAAAATTCCAAGGACTTTAATAAGCTTTGAATTGGGCACATTATTACTATGAATGTAATTCTGGATACCTCCCATAACATCTAGGCCATGTGAGAAACTTAGGAAAAGCAATTAACATTCTTGCATCGACTTTTGTATTTACATTTGAAATTTACCATTTAAGACTTTAATTCTCCATAAAACTGCTTAAATATACATAACTTCAGTGTTATTTAAATGTTTTATGATCTTCCTGAAATTATCCTCTAATTAGAATCACTTACTCAACTTAGTACCTTAAATTTACCTACTTTTATTTTATTTGGAAGGAATTGGATTTAATGTGCAGGTTTTGTTCATTTTCTTTCTGAGGAAATCTTAATTTGGAAGGAAAATTATGATTATATGGTAGGGAGAAGGATGTCTTGAAGGCTGCAGACTTAAACTAGTGGTAATCATTAGCTACCATGTATGGCATGATGTATATAATTATGAAATAAATTTATTACAGAAACTTGGAATTATCAATTAAAAAATAGTCAGTGTGGTCCCCCAAGGTCTGATATGATTACCTGCCTTATCTGGGCTGTCACTTCCAATGCTGGCTGGAATCTCAAAGACCTCAGAGGGGGCTCCCTGCGTCAAGTTAAATAAGTGAGACAACCTTAGTGGAAAAATGCAATGATATGAGCGGGTGCAAACAGAACTCTTTTAGAGGAGAATAAAGAGATCAGTTTAAACCTGAATATTACTGGCAAGCTGCTCTTCCTTCCTACTGCACTTCTGAATGGACTGGCAGGACCATTCCCTCTGTGGCTGTACCTCAGTCTGCTTGATGTGCTAGGGAATGCTGAACCTCAGGTGCAATAAAGGACACCCCAGCCTGTTACATTTTTTTCTTACCTATAACCTCTGCAGACTTTGATTTTTCCTTTGAGTTTCCTCAGGTTTAAGGTCAGAAGAGACAGTTAAATTATCTACTCTGAGTTTGTATATATGCCAGGGCACTAAGCTACACTCACTGGCCTCCTTTTCTCTAAGCTCCTCCTAAGTCATCCCACTGATCCACAAACATGTCTCAATTATGAGGCAGTAAATCAGTGTAAAAAAATAAACAGCTCCTCCCACCTGCCTTTGTCTCCAAAATCTCAGCTCCAGCAAAATTCTGTTGCTCGCCCTGAAACAGAATGAAAAATTTGGCATCCTCTGATGAATTAGATTTTGTTTTCGTGCACAGTGTCTCACATCTTTATTGCTCTGGGCTCTAGTTTGGACTAAAAATAAAATTAATAGAAAGTGTCACCTCATCATATTTTTTACCTGATCGGTGTAGATGGATCTTAAATACTTTATATCCAGCTACAGAGGCTGAATACACCTTTTTATGAATTCAGATACAAACCAAATAGAGTTAAAACTCAAGTTGTTCATCCACAGACTCAACATAAAAACCTAATTTTCAGAAGCACTATAAAACTTCTTCAAACCAATATACATCAAGAAACATGACATACTGTTCACAACTCCGGTACCTGCCTATTCAGTAAAACTTTTGACATTTACCAGAAACAGAGAAAAGGAATATAACATTCCAAAACTCATGATAGGGTTTTTCAGGATATGATTTGAAGACTGTCTGTTGGCTCCAAAATAAAGACTCCTGGAGACACAAGGAGCCTGACAGCCAGTGATTGTCTCCTCTTTTAAAACTGCGCTGACAGCATCAACTGTTGTTCACTTTGGTGTCAGGGAGTGTCAGGAAGAGTGAAACGCTTCTTACCTTTCTACGTCATGCAAAATTTAGCACCTCTGTCTTTCCCTGGATTCGCCCCATGAGCGTTCCAAACGTGCACAACAAAACCACATGAAACTCAGATGATTTCAGATCATGTTACAAAGTCAAAACACAGAACAGATTCACAGAAACATTTGCTAAGGTTCACCAACCTGTTGAGTGAACCTGGGCCCCGTTCCAAGCAAATCTGGATTGATTAATGTTTTCTTTAAATCAAAATCACCTGATGTTCTCTGCTACTGATGTGAATCTCAGCTTTTACTTTCCTCTTTGGGATTTTGGACTGGTGTAAGTACACAGCTGAAAACAGCACATGGAATGAACATTCATCTATGTATAACTGAAGAACATGTATCAATGCTTCTGCAAGGAAATAAAATATTGCAAAACCTTATCCCTCCAGCCTCATCAGTATTTTGCACTATTATGAGCTTTTGGGGGAGGGCTTGGTGTAGGGCTCTTTTCAAACTGTTGATGCATTTAAGAACACAGGAGCAAAGGAGCTCTTTCTGCATTTCAACCATGGGACAAAATCGAGATACACTCAGCTGTACGAGGAGTGGAACCTCTCTAATGGATCTCTTGAAATCAATGGAACTACTTATGGAGTATAATGTAATATGCCAATGGTATAATGTAATATACCATTACCCATTGTGAGTGAGAGCTACTGTAAATAAGCTTTGGAAAGTATATTCCAGCTACAGCTGTGCTTGGTGGGTTGTAATATTCCAGCACTCACTAAATATAAATAAATAAAATAAAGTGGGAGACAGTGATACTCCGATTTCTGCTCTGACTGTACATTTGTTGGGAGTGTCCAAGCAATCAGAACACTCCATAAATACCTTGCCATGCCTGTGGGATTCCATGCTAACTTACAATCCATCACTGAAGCAGGCAGCAGCTCTTGAAGACATGCTAAAGCACTTCTAAGCTGAATGTAATTCATTGTTACACCCTCTGGTTGAGTGCTTATTTCCTCTTTCAGGAAGAAGTGGCTACACGTGGAGCAGTTGTATGCTGGAAATTTCACTTCAAATTTGCACCATATTAAGTAATTATTGAGCAAAAGCTCTGCATTTTATCACTTGATTTATCTTCTTTCTATACAAATTCTTTGTCAGCAACCTTTACATTCAGGAATTCTACTTTGAACAAAGCATGTCTATACCTATATCTTTATCTGAAAACTGACAAGTTTTCAGGATTGAGACAGGTAAAACTATTCAGATAGACAAGAAGAACCTGTCCCACCCTGTTCTCACTAGACATATGTAATATGTATTTTCTGTATCTAAAAGATACCTGTTCATCACATAGTTGTGCTGTTTATTTTTTTTTTAATTCTGACTCCTCGTTTCAGAGAAACAAAAAACTGAAGAAAATAATAAAGAACTGCCAAAGCTTCTGTTGGAATAGAAAAGGAACAGGAATATTGTAAGACAGACTGTTCCCTCAATTTCTTCTGGCCAATTTGTAGTCCCAGCAGATTTGAAGAAACTTGGAACAAGCACAGAGGCCTGGCAGCGCTGACATGAGCTGAACCCTCTCTCCTTGTGAAATTCAACCACTGCAACTTCATAGGCAGATTTGGCAAAACACAGACAAGATCAACCCAAACGAAAAAAGATTTAAAACTGACTGAATTCTTAAAGAGAACTTTTGTCAGCAACTGAAAAAGGCCCCAGCATTTCATCAGGGAACTTCCTAGCAGCTTAATTCCTCATTGATACGTTTATGCTGCTGGGTCCATCCCCAGTGTCCTGGGCTCCTGCTTTTCCTTTTGCTGCTGACTTAGACATCGGTGTCCACTAAGGATCTAAGAAAAGAAATCTTTAATGTTCAGGCTGTAAATATGCCACAGAGTCCCAAGAGCATAACATATGTCAAAGGCATGAAATGATGGCCATGAAAGGGAGTCCTACATCTGTGTTTGCTTAGCTGAAGAACTGCAGGGCTGACCTGTGGACTGATGTGGCTGTTTAATATGGTCTCTGCAAACCGTTCAATAACATCAGAACTGCTGGTTAATCCTCTTACCAGTACCATTGACATTATTTCATGTTCTACTAATTCCAAGCCATCTGTAGAAATACTTGCCTCTCTGGCAAGACAATAGACAGTGACTGAATTTTTCAAAAAGGCTGCAGCTCTAATAATCGTCCAGGTATAATTTCAGAGCAAGATTATTATTTTTTTATGGGAGCATTTTTGCATAATGTTGTAGTGTGAGTCTCACCTCATTTTACTTGTGCAAGTCAGGAGTAAAGGTAATTAAAATGCATGGGAAGGACTGAACTTTGAAATAGAATATTCTGAAACTAATATCCAAGTATATTTTGAGATCATATCTCCAAAGGTATACACATGCAAAAACCTCAATTATATGGATTTTGGGAGAATAAAAATTGTATTTCAAATGGACAAAATAAGAAAGGTGGGATTTGAAAAACTTCAGAGGTATCTATATTTCTATTTTGCAACTTAAGCAGTTTCTGCAACATTTTCCTTTTCATTTTTATTTCCCACTTAGAGTTTGTGACAATCATAAAAACTGACACAATCAGCTTTTTCACATGGTGATTCCCAATGCAGTGTTGAACATTAAAAATAAACCCACTCAAAATTACCCAAAAATGAACAAAAAAAAGGCCTGATTAATAAAAACAATCTCTCTTAATGATTTTCCCATGTATTTCTAAAGAATTCCAAAGAGTACTAGACCATGGAGGAGAATGATGCAAAGGAGTAAAAACTTTCTGACTTTGGAAGGAACTAATGCTTTTGAAGCTGTCCAATCATTCTTACCTCTCTCTGCAACCTTTAGGGAGCCACAATCCATCCAGGAGAATCAATTATTGAGTGTAACAGTAAGAGCCTTGTGTCACCACTCCTATCATGTCACTGTCTTCTGTCAGGGAGCAATGTGGGTCTGAAACCAAAGCAGACACAGAGTGTGAATGAACTGCAAAAAACCAAAGCATTTCAAAATCTGGGAGACAGGTTAACACCACTGTCCTGCTCTGAGCATGGCACAGCACAGAAACTGGTGGAGGAAAGAATGTTCCTGTACACTACACACTCAGGCCCCCACTATCACTTAATCCCTCTTCCAGCTCTGCCAAATTCCAGCTGCAGCCCGTACTCGCCTCCAAAGGAGCAGAGCTAACAGCAAAGTAAGTCATATCTATTGGCTTCTTTGCCAGCATTTCACAACAGATATCATCTGATTAGGTGCTAAGTGGGACTATTTGCACTTTTGCTTATGGCACGTATAATTATGTAATTCTGTAAAATGCCCAAATGACTGTTTAAGTAGCAGCTGCACAAAACAGAGCATTGATTGGACAGCACAGAAAATACAAATTAAAATAAAACCAGCACAGGAAAAAAATGCACAGATAACACGTACATATATATGTATTTATACACCTTCAGGACTATCAAACACAGAACAAGATCATGTCAATGAAACCACTGACAAGCAGGACTCTGCCTCTTGCACTTTGAAAGTTTTGCCAGTGATGTCCAGTGACATTTAACTTACTTTTTCTAATTTTCAGATGACACGTGTCCTAATTTCATTTCACAAGAACAGAGCTCCCATAAGCTTTGATTAGAGGAGTCACAAAGTATCAAAGTTAGTTTGACGTGCTGTTATATTTTAAAATACATCCTTCTAAGCATATGGGTGAGATGGTTGCAGTGGTAGGAGTCTGCCACAGAGGTGCTCCACAGAGGTCAAAAGGAGATCACTATTTGTTTAATTTAAATAAATCAATTTGTTAAACAAGGAGTTTCTGAGATTATACGGTCGGAGGGTGGAGAGCAAAGAAAGATAATTATTTTTGTTTGCATAAATCATTTTCCTATTACTTGGGGATCAGGGTGGTATTGTTTGGGATGGAGAAAGGAGGGCAAAAGAAGATAACTGTATCAATTTGCTGATTGGGGTTACATGGGATTTTGCTGCTGGGGCTGGAGAAAGGAAAGAAGATCATTATTTTTATTTAAATAAATCAATTTGTTGTGATCAGGGATCACATGAGGTTGTGCCATTTGCAAGGAAGGCATAGGAAATTCTCCTTTATGGATAGCTGGTTGCAGAACAAATGTTCAGGCACTATTCTATCAAATGGAAATTAAAAAAAATCAAACCCTTCAAGAATACAGAACTGGATTTCTATTTTTTTCCTTTTGAAAGGCCCTGACTTTGTCATCTTGTATTGGTCTCTAACTTAACACATTAACTGTTAAACTTTTAATGCATTGAATCAGGAATATATATATATGTATGTGTGTGGACATGTATATAAACCATGTATATAGACAATTAGAAAGAGAGAAAGAAATAATGAAAGAGATAAAAAAAAAATACAGCCACCAGGGCCTGATCCTGCAGAAGTCTTTGTACTTTGAGGTAATGCTGATGCAACTACTGTACAAACTGTGATTGCCTTCCCAGGACATAGGACCAGCTCTCCAGTGGGGAACATTCATTGAAATCAATGGCCATTCTGTGCACACACACTTTAAGGGCCTGATATTTGTTGCTTCTTTTCTGAAGCAATTAATGAAGCTCTGTGTGTAATTTTAAAGGCCCTTCACGAACTAACTGGAAATCTACAGCACTGAACATCAGTGAACTCATATCCAAAACTAATAGCTTCAGTATCACTGCCAAAAATTGACTGAGCGCTCTTTGTGCCTGCAAATGGGGTTCTGTGGGCAGTATCCTTCTATCTGCCTTCAAGGGATAATCTCCTCTTACAAATAAAACAATTGTTTCATTTGCTCGTTGCAATGGTTGAATGAAGCTGCAGAAACGAATCTCGCTGGTTTTGAATGTTCTCAAGTCAATCAAGAGCGGATTTGGGGAGTGGGGTGGCTTTCAATTACCACGTGTTGCTATTTGTAAAACTAGTTTTAAAAATGTCTTTTCACAGGTTTAGATGTGACTCATGGAAAATACTAAGCAAACCATTCCTCTCAATAAACCAAATTAAAATATGGCTTGAATATAGTGTAAAAGTCAAAAATCCATATCTGCATGATCAAGTGCCCCATATATTAACCTTGGAGTGAAAACAAGGAATAATCCAGTTAGCTCTTTAACAAATAAAACAATGTTGGAGTAATTACAGAAAATAGTGGGCTGCAACCATCCCTTGGATACTTTCAGAGCCAGTGGTGTAGTCCAAGGGATCAATTTGTGTTTGTAACAAGAATGATAAATCTAACTAAACATCTTTATTTTTACAGTACGTTAAAGAAGCATTTTTATTTAGTGCAGTCATATATCTCCGCATTATTCTGAAGTATGCTTCTTTATTGCTTTTATGTCTCCAGAACTGCCTGAGGAAAGCATCCTTTTCTCCTTGTGTTTCATTGTTGTTACCCTTGTAGAGTATAACATGCACAAACTTGATTATGATTAATCGAGAGCTTCGGCAAATTATGTTTTTTATTCCTTTCCATCTAAGTCTTCCATCTGCTCAAGAATTAAAAAAAAAAAAAAAAAGGATAGAGAAATTTTACATTTATAAGGACACTTAGGGCTTTCTGGATAAATCATCAGAACAACTGGTTCAGCAATAATGGCTACAAGCAAAGTCTTCCTTCAGTCTTACATCATCAACACATTAATGCATCTCCATCCTACAAGGGAGGAGAGAGAGGGTGATAACTGGTCCAACCTCATTCAATGTTGCTGCAGAGCTGGAATTTCAAACTGAATCCAACCAGTTTAGGACACTGCTTGATTAGATCATGCCACCAAAGAACCAGTGCAGCAGTGAAGTGCAAGGTCTGTAAACACAAACAGCCGTGTCCTTCGGCACAGTGCAGGCAACATCAAGCTGGTTATTATTAAGAGGCACTGCTGAAGTTTTCACCCAAGGTGCTGCAGCTGCACAGACCAGCCCATTAAAGCCTGGTGTACCACATCAGATAAGGCCCTTCCTTCAGGGTTTATGATTCAGGTATAAGTGCCTGCCATCCCCTGGAAACTGGCAAATGAGGGTGCACTTGGCAGTCTGGGGTTTTCTTAATAGGATGAATGACAGAAGCGAGAAGTCGTGTTTAACCTGTATGACTGTGAGGAGGAAAAGGCAGGGCTTTTTCATTTAAAGACAGCCTTGCTCTCCAGCCTTGCTGGCACACAGCACACAGTGGGGATGAGAAGGCAAAATTATTGAGAAATTTGCTCCTCTGAGACCACAGAGTTGAAATAACAAAACAACCAAACAATTTTAGCAACCAGAACAGAGATACAATCTGCCTTTAAAAGGCTGGTCTGGACAGCTGGTGGCGTGGGGACAGGGGCTGTGGATTTATGACAAGGTCAGCACCAGTGGCATTTTTCTCACTCAGCCAATAACATGAATTGAGTTGTTGGCCTTGGCCCAGGTCCCTGTGAGCAACACTGCAAGTGACTGACACCACACCACTCTGGAACCACCACTGAGCAAGAGAGGTTAAATCTGCACACTTGGCACAGGCAGGAACCACACAGCACTGGTGTGATCTGCTGCTGTAAGTCAGCTGTAAAGGCAGTGACTCCCACGGCAGGAATAAAAATCATCACCTAAGGTGGGTCCCATTGCTTGTAAAGGTGGCATCTAGTGACCAGCAGGAGAGTTACTGCAGTGTCACTGCACAAAGGTGGTCAGAGTGGAGACTGACAAAACATCCAAAAAAAAAAGTCCATGGTTCAACTGAATCAAAGCAGATTTAGAGGTAGATACAGAAGCTATACTTCCTCTGCCAGGGTTTGTAGAAGATCCTTGTCAAATATGTACTGACAGCAATGCTGTAAAACCTCTCAGCAGCTCACTGACATAAAATTCTCTGGTAGCCTCATAGGAGATCAAGAAACTACTTTGATTAATAGAGATGGTTTGTATAGAAAATCATTTCTGTGGGAACAGCAATATGGATCAAGAGTCCTCCATGGCAGAGTGAACAACGTACAGAGAAATGGTACTGGTGAATGCCACACGGTTGGTAATCCAGGCACTACCCATGTACCAGGAAAAAACAGTCCCTTCTTAGCCAGGAAACGAGGGGTGTTCTATTAATCAAATCCAAAATTGTTTTATTCCCAGTTGAACTTCCCTTCACACTGGTCAAGTGACTTCAGCATTCCACTTTTGAGGCTCACAAAAAGGAGAGGCTGCATTCACCCACACCACTGCACAGGTTCTTAGCAAGAATGATTCACTGGAGTAAACTCTTCCAGTGATATATATCACCCTTCCCTGATGGTTTGGATAGAAGTGAGGGATGTCTGATGACTTCACCCCTCCAAGAAGCAATCCCTGCACCTCCAGGCCCAAAGGGATCACCACACAGAAATGAGGTAAGTAATCTGGTGACAAAGCTACTGGAATCTCTGGTCAGAACCCCCTGGAACAGCTGTCCCACCTGCTCTGGGGGCTGCTACAACTGCTGCAGCCCCCTCCTCTCCCTCTGCTCACAAACTGAGTATACACAAGGGCACAAAGTCAATTCAGTCTTCTGTGGAAAGCCCTGCATGAAGCCTCTTTAATTTGGCTTTGTGCAAGTGTGTGAATCCCACCCTGATGCTTTCTGGGTGCTCAGGGAAACATTAGAATGGCAGCACAACAGAAATGGAAAAGCATTCTCATTCTTTGGCAGCAAATAATTTATTTCATGTCCACGACCTTTTTGGTTTTTTCCCCTGCTTCCTGTGTTTGTGATTGTAAGGGAAATGAATTTCTGAAGAGTTTAGCTAATAATTTTTGGTGAGAAGATCCTGTCAATCTCTCAAGATAAACAAGAATGGGCTCTGGCTTACACCAACTGCATGTCACATGACTGTCCTATTTTTCCAATTTAATAAATATTAACCTTTCTGCCTTTTAGGGGCATTGTACAAGATTTTTTTTATCTTCTGATGTGACAGGGTAAATGGCCAGTACATGCCAAAATTACCCCTATTATATAAAAAGGCAAATTTTCCTTATTTCATTTCAAGACAAGACATTGTTCAAATTAAAATTAAAATGCACACAGATTATATCTTCTTTTACATGAACCTATGCAAATGCTATTTAGGGTGTGCCTCTTTTTCTAACCACGAATTCTTCTAACATCAGATAAAAGAGATTTATCGTCATATTCCCACTTTATCTTCTAACTTTTGCCTAGTGGGAAAGCATAAAGCAGACAGGTGACCCCCCAAAAAGGCTGTAGGAAAGGATCTTACATCAAGGCACTTGGCAGAAGCTCAGAAGATCTTTTGGAAGTTGCCAACCTTGCCAAAGACTTTCCTCACTGCCTTGAGCTGACTGCTTTCCTTCCCTGAGCCTCAGTTTCCTGACTGTAAAGTAGGCACAGGAAGGTACAACAGTTCTTCTTCCCTTTTTTTCTATCTTATTCCTATTGCAAGCCCTTCCAGGCAAGTCTGATTATGCACTTAGCACATGGGGTCTCCAAACTCAGCTGGAGCCTTCAGGCATACCTGTAGTATAAATAACAATAATGATGATGAAGCATTAAAATAGACAGAACTTGTTCTTTGTTCACTACAATGTGAATCAAACTGTGGCTGGACTCATATCTAACACCACCAGCCAGTTTATTTATGAGAGGATTTATCAGAAGTGGTTGGGTTTAATTTCCTCTAATTCACACTGCATGAAAAATGGCAGTTGTCCGATTTTCATCTAAAACCTGATGATAGGGCTTCCCAGAAATAACAAAAATACCACAATGGAGGTATCCAAACAGTAGCAGGAGGAGTGCAGTGCAGGCTGATTATGCCTGCTGCCTCACACCTCTTCTCCAACCCCTCCCTGCTTCAAATCTTCCAAAGAAACCTGTAAAGTCAGGATCACTGAAACAATACAGGAATTATTAGCAGTAAGAAAAGGAATTGTGGGGCTCCAACTGCCTTCTTTGGAATCTTGATTCACAGAAAGAGTTAATCTTTTGTTCTTAGGCTTTTTTTTATTTTTAACCAAGTGGATATGTTTAAGATGTCTTTCCTAAGGTGGAAGGAGGAGGGAGAGGTTGTGAAAAAAACCCACTGTCATTTGCAAATGGAACAAATGCCTGAAGTTAAATATGAGTGTGATTCAACAAGCTCACAAATTATTGTGGAGTGAAAAATAATAATAATAAAAAAAAGTGGAATTCCTTTCCAAACAAATCAGAGAAAGATTCAAAAGTGGAGACCAATCAATATCACCCTGTGATCAACAGGAAATGCTAAGAATAACTGTATATCATGTGTGGCTTCAAATTTACAACCAGGACATATAATCTCATTGTAAGGAGAGAGTCAAGTTCAAGAACTTAGCCTCTACAGTAAAGCTCTCATTTTAACTAAAGAAGCTGAGGTCGACAGCCCCTCAAATGAAACAGATAAGGCGACATAGGGTTCTTGTCAGAAACAAATGTTATGTCTCTCCCTACTGAAAAGCTTAAAGATATTATCAGCAAAAGCCTAGTTGGGCCTGAAATGGGTCCCAGAGAAGTAATATTAACCAGGCTCCTGGCAGATCATTTATTTATCTCAAGCTAAATTCAATAAAGAGAGCCATATATAAGTGAGGGAAAATAATGCAGCTGCTAGTAATTTATCATTGGATGGAAAGTCATTGTTATCCTTATCTCTCCAATGATGTTCTATTTCCAACTGGTAATGAATTATGGGGCTTGCCACATCTTTACTATGTGACAGGTCAACACTACCTCATGGGTACTGTACTGTATTTATGCAATCAATAGAGAGTTTGCTGAGAAAATATTGGCAACCTTTTTGCAAGAGTGACCTGGGGCCACATGGCCTTAGGATCAGTGGTGGTGGTCAGTGGATGGAGCAGCATTTCTCTGCTCCTTTAAAACAAAGATGCCTTTGAATGCTTTAAAGGTATTTTTCACTTTACAGAAAGCCAAGCATGTGAAGTGAACCACTGGATTGTTAATTAGAAAGCATTCTGCTCATTTAAGCTGGCTCAGCCACCAAAGGGATCTTTCCTGTTCCTTTTTTGCACTTATTAGAGGGATTTATTAAATCAAACTTCAGCACAGACTTATCCAAAATTACTTGTGCCTGTGGTGTCTGGGGCACAGCAGAGGCACAAAGAGCAGGGGTTTGGCCAGGCTGCTGCTGAGATGTGAGGCCAGGCTAACAAGCAGCACTGGGTGCCCCACAGAGCTCCCAAATTCCACACTGAGTGCAAAGGTGGAAGCCATACAACCCAGCACCACGTTTGCCCTGCTCAAGCCAGCTGTGAGAGACCACCCCCAGCACCACCGCTGCAAGAGAGGCAGTGAAAAACTGTGTTATGTGAAGGATGGCTCCAGGAGGGAGAGCCCTGCTACAGGGACACCTGGCCAGGGAAAGGCTTCTGCAGCAGTCCCTTCTCTGGCACTGCTCTCCCATCCCTGAACCAATTACGTCCAGGTTTTCTCTCTCCTCTACTTCTTCTCATTGGGGTCAGTTGTCATTATTCATGAGAAAAGCTCATGTGGATTTAGAAGTTTGTGTTATACTAAAAAAGCAGAAATACACTTATTAACTTTTATATGCATTTTAGAAGTTTGTGTTTATACTAAAAAAGCAGAAATGCACTTATTAACTTTTATATGTATTGAGAGGGGGCTGTATATCACAAATGGCTAAAACATTACGATTTTCAAAAACATGTCTTGAAGAACAAGGAAAATTTCCAAATACATTAAAATTATCCAGAAAAATAAGGAAATATTTTAGAGCAAGCAGACTTCTCTCGCTAATAATTACCAGATAAATGAAAAACCTACACAACCACAATTTGGCCCAGACCACATTTCTAGATTAGGCCACTTGATCCTCATGCCATTCAGCACTAACTCCTCTGGAGCCTTCTGCCTTCTTCTCCATTGAGACTACCCATTTGTGGTCATGGATTGTTTCAAAAAATGAGTAATCCAGAAAATCCCATGTTGATCTTTTTTTTTTTTAGTTTGAATAGGTAGAGAGGTAGAAAAATATGCATCCTTTAAGGCAGAGTAGGAATATATTTGGAAAAAAAAGAAGGAAATTACAATTTTGCTGAAGAGACGCAGCAGCCATGCCAATGGTAAAAGTTACTGATTGTAGTAACACATGGATTTTTAGCCAAGCAAAGGGATGTCCAGATGAGTTGGATCATCAATGCTGAACCCACAGACGTTTCTGGAAGTGCACAATAGGACAGAACTGTACCCAGGTGACATCCAAATGAAGCAAGAGGAAAACTAAAGCTGTCTTTTCCCATCATTGTGGGAAAGGGAAATTTGGAAATGCTGGCCAGCTACAGTTCACTTACATAACATATTAGGTGACCTAAATGATACAAGTAAGGTGGCCAAGATTAACTCAGGTGAAAAACAAAGGCAGAGAGCTCCATCCATTGTTAAAGAAGGAGCGTGTTTCCTGCTCCCAGAGACACGCTGTGCCTTCTGGCATGCAGGCATGTGTTAATATGTCCCTTTGGCTCTGCACGTTTGGGAAAGTCTTAGTAATGGAAAAACAAGGACGTTGTAGGTGAAGGCTGAAGTCCTTTGGCAGAGCAGCGTGTGCAAGAGCTTGACCAGAGCCTGCTGGATTGCACTTGGGCCGAGGCTGTGATAGCAGCCTGTCAATTCCCTGAGCATTCACACTCATTCACAAAGATTCAGAGAGTCAGTGAGAGCATTACCATATCCTGGAGTAAATAATCTCATTTTCCCATGTACTGACTGAGATATAAATTCCATATGGTTTGGCTGTACCAGAAGGGTTCTGCCCAGACCACATCAGCATAAGAAAGCTCTGATATTTTCATACTCAGTTAACTCAAGGGGTCATCCAGCTGATGCCAGGAAGGTCTCCCCTTTCTTTTAATAGCTGAGCAAGTATAATAGATTTTTACAATTTAAACAAGTTATGTAAATAGAAAGCAAAAAAAAAAAAACATCTACGTGTCATATAAAACAAGATAATCCAGAGAAGTACACTCCTTGAAATCACCTATTGATTCTGAGTCTGTCATAACCAGCAAGGAGTCTGCTACTCGTCAGACAGATACTCTTTCTCATGTAATTTCAAACACACTGTCAAAATTGTGTATAGCTTCTAGCTCCCAGGCCTTCTACTTACACACAAATCACTAAATTCACTTTTTAATTTCCATTGTTTGGAGGCCTATCCCATTTTTTTTTTTTTTAAAGAAAGAAAATCAAAACAACAAAACCCTAAAACATTGACTTAAAACTTACTTAGGTTTACAGAGGTAGAGTCTGGTAAAAATGATGTATGTGTTTAATAATATGTTCCCTGGTTAATAAAAAACTAGATTATTTTTGGACTACAGAATTTAAATGGAAGAAAGTTTAGCCATTAGGAACCTGTTTACTATTACCAAGAGAATACCCAGTTGGCAGGTCAATAGCTATCATCAGAAATAAAAAAACACAGCAGCCACCTGTGCTTAAGGCTTGTGCCTGTTAGAAAAAAAAGAAATGAAAGGGCAAAACTTGAGAAGCAAAGCTAGAGCATGCTGGCTCTCTTCAGTTTAAAATTTTAAAAAGAGAGGACATTGTTCTGAGCCTACTGAATTAAGAGTTTAGAGGATATGGTAACCATCTCTTCTAGACTGTTCAAGATCAAATGGGCAGCAAATACCTGCATCAAATTTTTTCTCTAGAAAACCAATCCAAAGCATGCTGAACCATCTTGGGTTCTTCACAGCATAAAGATTTGCTCTGAGAGGAAGTGTGCACACAGGGATGTTTCCCCTTTCCTCTGTGGATAGTCCCATCACTGAGCCAGCTGGAGGGAGGCCACTTAGAGTTGAAAAGGCCAATAGACACCTGTGTCAAATGCATCCTTCCTCTAGCAGATGGAAATAATTGGAGCCTTGAGGAAGTTCTCACTGGCTGGTGTGAGTGGGTCAGAGTGAGTCGCACCTGCAGAGCTGCAGCTCGTGCAGCACAGACACATTCCCAGCAAAGCCACTGCCAATAATGGCACCTCTGCTGTGGGACACGAGGAGATCTGCTGTGGACATTGGGCAAGGCAATGAAATCTCCTTCCTACATAACCTGGGACATACATCAATCCTGAAATTAAATGCAGAGAAGAAAGGTTTTCCCCTCTGATTTCTTGTTTCCACATAAGAAGAGCTGTTCTTGTTCTCACCACTCAGCTGTGGTTAACATTTCACTCTCCTAGAGACTTCACTGTGTACTTATGTATGTATGTACTATACTGACATTTACATATAATTAAAAACTACCTAGCATCATGTGGTGATTCAGATATTTTCTCATGTAAGTATAGAGAAGAACTGTATTAGTAAATGAACACATTTTAAAAACAAGTACCCTATGTAATATATAAAATGCTCCTCATTAAAGACACAGAAACATTATAGTCCAAATATCAGTTAAACATTGAAAGATTGGATATTTAGGTGATTGATAAACTTGCAAAAGATGAAATTTTTGACTTAGAATGAAATACTTGAAATCAGTTTCAGTTTGGATAGTCAAAGGTGTTCCATTTCTCAGTATGGAAGTAATTTTCATCCAGTAAAATCTGGACTAAAAAAACAGAGGAGAGGCAGTAGCAGCACCTGCAGAACACCCTTGTGTTCCTAACCACCTCCTGTTTTTTTAAGGTTTGTTAAGCTTTCTTTAGGTCAAACAGCACCCCGTTTTATAGCCAGTTCTATACCAGTTACCCCATTTACAAGTTCCCAATGGTTTAATGGCTGTCACAGATATTAATGCCCAATCAAGTGTTGATGCAACTATTCTTGTCATCCACAAGCAAAGTCTTAAATAAATAGGCAACTCTTTATTAACTTGGCCTTCAGCTGATAACATTTTCTTACCCATGCTTGCTAGCAGACACTTCCTTTCTGAACTTTGATAAGACATTTACAGAGTAGGAAAGAAAAAAACTGAAAACCACAAACAAACAAACAAATCCCCACACACAACAACAAAACAAAAACCAAAACAACAACAACAAAAAGAACCAAGAAAATTATTGCTCTTTTGAACAATGATTATTTCATTATCACAGGACCTTAACCTGGACTTGTCCAATGTTACAAAACTTTTTGATACCCTGCCCTCTGTTTGTCCTTCTCTCTCACAGTAGAGTTCTCATGGCTCAGAGCCAGAACGCTCCTCAAGGAACTTTCAGCACTCCCTGATGCCCAAGGAAATGCTCCTGCCATGGTCCAACTTAACAAGGAAGGCAAAAGGTGGTGTTGCCTGCAGCTGCTCCTTGCCAAAACACTTGCCAAGAGGCCAGAAAAGGTTGAGGTCACCTCCGTGCAGCTCGTGCCATGTGCTCCCATACTGAGCAAACAAACTCAGGCTGAGGCATGAAATCTGAATACTGGGACCCCATTTACCAGCACAGAAGTGAATGCAGTGAATTCAGCAAACATCCAGGATAAGCTCACAGGGGCTGGACTGCAACACAAGGCTACAGGTCCAATCAGGCAGAGTTTGACTGCAGCACAACCAACCCAGATCCAGACACTTTTCCAGTGCATGCAACTCTCATTTTTTCTTTGAAAGCAAATTGTCAACTCTTAGTTCTCTGTTGGCTTGCTGAACAGCATCTTTTTTCTTTTTCCAACCTCTCTATCTCCTAGAATCAAGCCTCCAAGTACATAAATAAACACTTCAACAGCCATAAAAATGATGGTTTTTAAAACATATAGGGAAGCTCACTACAAATATTTTAAAGAAAAAGCTTCAGCTCTCTGGGAGTCTTTTTTTTAATGTGTACTTCTGTGAAATTCTGAAACTACTTGTGTACGGATTTGCAAGAAGTAAATCTCAACATACTCAATTTTTAGTCTCATGTGAGGCTTGGTTGTGAAGGAAGACACCACTATATTTTGCTTCCTTTTCTTGTACAGCCTAAATTCTGTGATTCAGACAACTGAACCACAAGAACAAGCCAGGGTAGGTAGTAAATTATCCAGGACAAACTCCCTATCACTTGAGTTTTAAAATCAAGATTGAATGCCTTTCTAAACTATGTGCTCAAGTTCTACCACATGCTCCATGCAGCAATCACTAAGCAAAACCCTCTGGCTTATGAGACTCAGCCAAGATGATTATAATGGTTCCTGCAGGCCTTAAAAATCAGGTGAAATAGAAACTATGGTTGAAATTCATCCACACGCAAAGCCCTGTGATAAAACTTTGAACAGAATTTCAGCCAAAGTGCTTAGAATGTCTCATGCAACACTGCATCCAGAGAGATTTTTAGGGAACACCCCTCAAACTACACATGGAGAAGAACAACTGTGTCAAGCCTTGTTAAGGTTTTGTTTTGCAGAGTGTGAGAGGAAATAAAAAGCATTGCCTTCTGCCCCAGGGTTACTGCTGGAAGAGAAAGACCAGCTGGGACCTCTTGTGGAATGCAAAGGAAGCTTAACATTTATCTGTTTATGCTCTCACTGGAATTTTTGGAGGAGGTCTTAAAGAGTGTATCTCCAAGAAAAAATAAACCTCTAAGGAAGCTCTTTTGACCTAGTAGCAAGTTTCAGAAGAGCTGGTGGCTTTGCTGTGTATCCTGAGGTTCATAAAACAGCCAGTGCCTAATGCTGAGGAGCCAGGGGAGGAGGACTGACAGCGCTGCACACGAGAAACTCTGGTCTGTGACCTCTGTCACTTCTCCATTTCAATAACTCCCACTGTAGAATAAAATTCACCAAGGGAAGCACTGACTCCACAACTCAGTAACATAAATCATATGTTGAAGGGCAAAGCACAGAAAATCGCCTTGAGATTTGGAGCAGTTTGGGAAAGACATGACTCCAGTACATTGCATTTGGCCAAGGCCTCTTGCTGCCTCCTGAAATGGGCAGGTGCCCACTGGTCCTCCTGCATGGGAACACAGCCTGGGTCAGCGGGCAGAGACTGGCCACAAACTCATTCACACAAACTGTACATGGGTATTAGTAAACACACAGATTCCACCATAAAGGGATTATATGACTCTTCCCCAATGTCTGGACGGCACATTGTTACCATACAAAGGAAATTATGCAAATAAATAGCCCCAGAGGCAGAGTAACCATGATCCACTCCTACTTGTGAATACTGGGCAAACACCTAATAACCAAAATGAATTACCTGCCTCTGCTCATTTTGTCAAATGATCAAAGTAATACATCCAGAGGTTGCAGAGGAACGTGACTATTTGTACAAAATTACTTATACAGAAGAGGAGCAGGGCCAGACCCTGCAGTATTTGTCATTAGTCACATGTAAGTCACCTTATTGAGGGAACTGCTCCTCATTTCCTTGAACCAGCACTGCAGGACGCAGATGAACTTCTGCAATACTAAGAGGATGAGGTTCCGCAGCAGAGCAAGGGTAAAATCAATTCTTTTCAGAGCTCACCTTGTCCTCATCAGCCCACCTGGAACACATGAAATATTTATGAAATCAATTTTAGAATGACCAGACAAGGTGCTGGAAGCACCACAGTCAGTTCAGCAGTTGGTTCTTCCAGGAACACTTTGGGAATGGGGACGGAAGTGTGTAACTTCCTTTCCCACAGGACCCCTGCAGTGCATACAGTAACTCTCCATTCAGGAGATGCTGCTGAGCACACAGCCTCACACACTCCATCAAATAAACACCCCTGGCCCCTTTCAGCAATAGATGTGCACCATTCTATAACCTTGACCTTACCTTCCTCATTTCTTCATGCAGTATTTTGGATTAGCGCTGGATCAAGCTGAGGTCCTTCAAAACCATTTTTTCTGGCACAATGCAAGCAGAACTGTGGATGTTGCTCTTGATTTTGGCTGTCTGCAATGAGAACTGTATTACCAATCCACAGGGAGTGGAAAACACAGAGCAAGGATGCTCACAGGGCCTGGCTCCTGGGCCACTGAAGACCTAAGGTAGCTTTCTCCTGTCTACAGCAGGCTTTGAAGGCAGGCTGGTAAAATTCCATCTTGGCAATCCAGTCCATATATGCCCCCAATAAAGCACAAAAAGTTTGACAGATCTTACAAATCCAGCCTATGGTTTCAGTCTCCTTATGAAAGATTTGGATATGCCCTCCTGGCAAAGAAAAAGGAAAACTTTGCAATAAACATATGGAATTCTGTTGGCTGAGAATTTTGATAAAAGCATGTACAGAAGGAACTCGGTGTCAGTGCAGACCCTGTAAAACACATACATAAATATTTATGTAGTTTCCCTTTCTTTCAGGAATTGTTTGTTGTTCTAGTTGATCACAGTACTTCTCCAGCTTCCAATATTTTTGGATAATGTTCTTGCCTTCATTTGTAATCACTCTACTTGGTGTGGAAGATGGATTTTGCAAATTTTGTGCTATTACATACCTTAGCATGGAAAGGATTAGATAGGTTTTTCTTTTTCAGTTTAGTCATTATTTAACTGCTTGTGAGCTTCAGGGATTTATATCCCAGTAGGTCTAATTCCAGGATTATAGGTATCTAAATATCCAGTAAATCATTTAGTAGCATATAGGTTTAAGGCAACTCCAAATAACCCCTCCAGTTAGCTCTCCAGCTAAAAACTGAAGTTAGCCAGAAGCACTAGATTTGAGTAAGTTATTAAGTAATGCAGAATCACTAATTTAGAGTCTGATTCTACTTGCTTCAAAGGTACTGATAAAATTTATATCCACTTCAGTGGAACATGGCAAGGTCTTCAAATTTTCTTGCTTTAGACACTCGCCTTCTTCCTAGCCAAACACTAATCAAAGTCTCCTCCTCTGATTTTAAGGACCAGCTCTCTTTCCCATAACCATTGCATTTGTATTTAGATAAACACTGTCAGGTTGAGTTGACCCAAAATTTAGATTTATTGAAAATGAAATAAAATGAGCAACAGAAAGCTCTCTGTATTTGTTTTTCTAAGTTCCAGTGAAAGCAGCTTCTTGGTTTGGACTTCAGTTTTCCTTGGCATCATCTACAGCCTGAACATAGAAGCACTGTGCTCATACATGAAAACAAATAGGGGACAAAAGTGAAAGAGAGTTATAGGTTTTCCTTGTTTGGGCTTAGTGAAAAGTAAACACGTGGTGTTACAGATCAGAAGCAAATCTGGTTTCTTGCCATCTATCACTCAGAATAATCGAAAGCAATACTAACAGCAAAGATAAGGAGATCACTGGGTTTAACTGCCTTGTAATTTGCCCATGCTCCTTTAAACATGGCACAGGGAGCAATCCAGGCTTTGCCCTGGCAGAGGGGTGAGAACAGCCACGGGCTGGCGCCAGCTCCCACCGGGCGTGTCTGGGGTTTGTCCTGCTGGGTTCAGGTGAGGCACTGTTCCACTGGCAACAACAGAGAGGCACAGGTGTCTTCAGGTCGGGTTTCTGGTTTGGCTTGAGATGTGTGAGGCTGTTAAATCCATCATTTCCTAGCATTGAGTGATTCCCCCCAGCCTGTGCAAAAAGGTGGTTTTGTACCTGACCCTTCTCTTGCAGCACCCTGGAGCAGGTGACTGCTGAGGGACACAAACCTCAGCGCTTCCTGCACACAGGGAACCAACCTGGCTGTTCTAACAGGGCCTGAAGGAACCAGGACTGGGGTGTGGTGAGGTGATAAAACTGAGCATCCCTCCCACCCTTAAGGGTAAGTGCTTGTTTAAACTCTCTTTATATTGGGTGTGTCAGAGGTGTGGGCCTAGAGGATCTGCCATAGCCAGAATTAACATGTGTTCTTCTTCTGCAGAGCAGATACAAAACAGCCTTTTCTTTCCAGACACAGACTTTTTGCCTGCTCGAGTGTCAACACAGAGTTCATTTCAGGCAAGCTCAGTGGTGAAGAGAAAGGTAAGGTTAGGTGAGGAGCCCTTCCCATCAAACCAAACTTGAAGGAAGGCCAGGGCTTCAGGGCTGGATTAGGACCAGGCACATCCCAGCACACAGGGCAGTGAGTAATGTGCATCACCTCAAGAAAGCTTTGAATCTCAGAAACCACCTTGCATTTACAGTTTCCTTCCTTGTATGGTATTATATAGTTATTAGATTATATATTATATATAACATATATAACATTGGATTATATTAGTTTTCTATGCACTACCTACCATCCTTTGTGCTGGCTCAGGCAGTTAGGCCAGTGGATGAGCTGTCCACACCTCCACACACATCCTGCAAGGAATGAGCAACCAAACAGGTAGGCTTGTTTACTCCTGCATGCCTCAATCCACAGTCCAGATAGCCAAAAAAAAGGGAACATAGAACATTCACTGCACTCATCTTTATCTCCTGGGCAAGAGAAATAAAGGCACTATGTAGCCTTCCTTGACTGACCACTCAATCTTCTCTGCAAACAGTTCCCTACCTATGGCCACAGTGTGTTCAGCTTAACCCTTTTAAATGGCTTTGGAAGCCGATTTTTAAATTAATGGACAGTGAAAATGGAGAAATAATATATTCCACTGGTGCCATGTCATCATGGTCCATCATTCATAAAATTTTATGTGTATCTGGACCCTGTCAACAGACCTGCTTCAAAGAGCATGCAGGATCAGCAGTCTGTAGCTTCAGAAACAGACAACATCTAAATCCACCACCATTTCAGCAGCATCTCTGCCTGAATATGATAGATAAGGATTTCAGGAAGGCATGTCAAAGATAAAAGGAAGGCTACCCCTTGCTCTTGTTTAATTTCCCTTCCAATTTCCTAAAAGGCCTGTTGCGGGAATGACTGTCACCAGAAAGATACAGGGCCCAATTTACAGCCATTGCACAGAACTGCAATAAGCAGTTGCAGTCTATAATTTTCAAGTAACACCACATTTATGAAAACTGCAACAATCCCTTTTGCTGTGATTTGTGGACTCTGATGGCAGAAGAGCCAACCTCTCTCCCAGGCAGCAGAGAGCATGAAGAGAGAAAGATGAAGAAAACCAAACTGGCTGCTGCCTCAGCATGTAGACTGCAAAACAAATAAAAAATAGTCTTAAAAAGTGTTAATAAAATATCCGCTAAGAGTAGAAGGGGAGATTAGAGCTGACAAGTTGGCCATAGGGCCTTCTTCAGGCTCTTCCAGTTAGAACTGAGACAAGATGACAAGTTAAGAAATTGAACTATGTTGACAAGGTCTGCATTTTCATAAATTTCTTCCCTCTCCTGTTATTTTTCTTTTTAAATCTGCAAAATAAAAAGGATAGAATTCAAACAAAGGCCTGTAATACTGTGCAGTTCTCCTAAGCATCCTGTACCAGGCTTTGGAATAAATGCAAGAGTAACTGCAAGACCCATCACAGACAATGCATTGTATTTACTGAGGAATCATCTCTAATTTTTTTCACCAAGGATTCTATTTAAGTGGAAAGACTTCAGCATGAATTGGATGAAGTCCCAGATCATCCTGCAGTTTTTAAGGAGAGCAGTGTTACTACTACAAGAGTCAAGAAGAAAATACACTGGTTAACGTTTATCATCTTTTTTTTTTTTTTAAATCATATCAAAATCAACAGAAAAGCTTTCATTAGGTCTAAGCCCTTTCCCAAAAATAGTTAAAATTTTTCTGAATTGGGACTGAAGTTCTGGCAATAGGGACACATTCATGAAGAATCAAACTCAGAGTCCCACATTATCATCAATTCACTCACTCTGTGCTTCAGGCAACTTTAATGTTTTAAATCTGAAGCATTTCCTCTTTTACCTCCAAAAAGCCACTCCACTGTGAAATAAATCATAACTACGCCTCTAATTTTGCCATCTGGGAGTTTCTTTCCCAATTCAAGATCTGAGAACTGGGAATTTTTCTGTAAATTGCTCAGGCTAAGCCAAGGTAATGCAAGGGATTTTCAAAGTACGTCATTTTATTTTTATTATCATCATCATCATCATTATTATTATCATCATTATTATTATTGTCATGATCTTTTCTTTGGCGTTTTGGCTGTTACCTCAGCGAGGTGAGCAGTGCTGCAGAGCACGTAGTCTGTGCTTCCCCATTTCAGGAGAGCACAGCCATGCACAGATCAGAGGCCCAACAAAGAGTTTATCACAAGTGCATCTAGTATTGTTTCTAATCAGTGAACTGCACCACAGCAGTACAAGGGAACTGGCAGGTTACAGAAGTGCTCCTCATGCAGTAACAAGGATGTTTCAGGAGAACAGGTTTTTATTAGCTTCAGTCAGACTTTCAGTCACAAGGCTGTTTTGATGTTCACCTTCTTTGAGGGGACAGTTGAAGGTTTAAATCTTAATCCCTTCTGAGCACAGAGGACTTGAAAGGCAGTGGAATAAATTTATTTTCATCATATTACACACGAGTGGAAAGCAGGAAAGACCCTCAGTAGAGTTTAGACCCTTGTAATGAGCTCTGCAATCATGACTCTAAGCAGAAGAATTTAAGTCATTGGTCCCACTGGAGACACAATGCCTGAAAGGGATGAAATTCTGGTGAGGGCATTCTCACACATCTTTTTGTTAAGGTTGTGTCAGGAACACACGCTCCCAGTGGTGGAGCTGGCCTTTAAGAACTGAGAATCCTCTGAGCTTCTGAGATACAAACAGCTGGACCTGTTGCCAGCAAGACTCCTGCCTCCAGTTTCAAAGCCTAAGAAGGCCCTGGCCACAGTTCATTCACTACTTCAGGTCAGCTTCTGCTCAATGAAGTTCTAGAGAAGTGGTAAATAATTATCTAAAGGCTGCCAATTGCATCTGGGGGACACTGTTGCTGCACTGGAACACCCAGGATCGAAGGAGGCAAATCAGAAATCTTTGGCAGCACAGCAGTGGTGAGGGACCAGGCAGACCAGGGCAGGAACAGTTTTCTTGCTCCCTGGCTTCAGTCATTTCCCTACCCAAACCACCAAGTCTTCTTCAGACTCTCAGGTGGGACTCCTAATGAAAGAAGTTATGAAAGGGCAGAAAGTTTGATTCACTGAGCCGCCGCACTGGCAACGCGTTTGCACAACCTCTCCACCCAAAGTCAAGAGGTTTAACCTGTAGGGATAATTGCACCCCTTTGGCAAGGGTGGTACACAACACTTGAAAAGGTAATCAAAGCAGGGAAAAAGGGAAAGCAACATCATTTTGGATAATTGGAGCAAAGAGGTAATACATATCTCAGTGTCACAGGGAAGATTGCCCAATGCAATATGCATTTATTCTTATCTCAGAATTGTATTTATCGAAGTAAACCATGCTTCAGTTAAAGGGAAGCACATAAATCTTCTCTTATTGTAATTTTGCAACTCAAAGCAGCTGTTAATTATATTATAGATCTTCTAGAAGTATGTATAGTAATTACCAGTTTCAGCCACATTATTAGACTTGCAAAAAGAGTTTGGTCTCTGTAAGCATGTCGGGAGCAGAGGGCCAAAATCAGGGTAAATCAGCACAGGTTCAAGAAATCAAGTGACAAATCCTAACTGTACTGGACTTACCTGATTTGCACTTGATGAAGACACCACCTTTAAGAAATACACAGGCTTCCTTGCTGAATTCTTTCCTTTTGGTGTTCTCACCCAAGTTATGAGTTACCTTTGGTTTTCTGCATGACCTCCTCATAGAGATGATCAGAGTCTGCCTTGGCCCCAGTCTCAATGTATTGGAATCAGCAACAGCTCACTTCAGATCTTAAAACCTCCCAGAAAGAAAAATTGATATTATTGTCCTTAAAGTTCAAGGCCTATGAAGTCCTTGAGAAGCCCTGGATACTGCCTTCTTCCATGGAATGGAAGCACCACTTCTTAACAAATAAATGCACAAAAAGGAAATTTAGTGAAATAACCAAGGTATGGTTATACTACTCACTTTCTTCATACACTACAGCTGAAGCTAAAAGCACTACCACGCATAATCCTAAAGTATTATTTATATTTGCATACATAGATGAGAATAACCACTTGTATTACTAATTTGGTCTATTTGTCTGGGTTTCGTATTAACTGAGCACTGGCTGGAGTTCCTAAACCAACAGGAATTATGTGGGCAAAAGACTGAAAGGTTGCCATGCAAGGTAGAGTTTTCAAAACCATTATGTGAATTATAAGCTGAACTTCCAACATGAAAAGCTATTTTTAATAAAGTACTTCTAATTCCAATGTACTTCCATAGAAACTATAGAAGTACTAACATATATCTATTCAGAACTAAAATGAAACCATTATTCAAATCCCTATTTTCTTAAGAGAGGTATAGAAATGTAATAGAGACTAAAACAATGTACAAGTGGTTAATTTTTTTCTGTTAGACCAGTAGGGACACTTAAATATTACAATCTCATGTACAATTTATTCTGTGAAGACACAAAAATAAAAGTATTTGCTTTGTGAATTATCATTTGCAAAACCATTTGATAGCTTCTACTGAAAAGGCTTAACATGAGTGCAAAGCCATATTATTAATGAAAATAACCATACAGTCATTTAAATAATGACATCTTCATGTTGCTTTGTAGCTTCAGTGTCTACTCCTGCAAAGTGCTGAGTTTCTTCCATTACCATTGAGAATAAGAGTTGAACCAAAAGTGGAAAACACTCTCCCATGGCCAAATGGATAGGCAATGTTTATTGTGCAACATCCTCCTTGGGAAAAGAATCTAAATAAGAGTTTCAAGATTAATATCCGATTTCCAGGCTTTACAGTACTTGGCAATCATTCAAATCTAACAGTGAACAAAGGCAAAGATTAAAAAGCCAAAGGCCACAGACCTGTTCAAACTGGTGTAGTGGGTTCAAAGTTTCCTCCAAGATCCTGAGCTATAGTTTCCACATATCACTGAGGTAAAAAACCTAGGCAGCCCCACAGATAAGGTCCTATTTACTCTAGATGAACTGAAGAATTATAATGAATCACACTTTGGACCTTGTTCTTCAGCTGTAATTAATACTTGATTATTTTGGTTACTCACTGAAGAGTGACTTCAGTGTAACCTTTCAAAAGTGTTGGAGCAAAATGAGCAGGGGGACATAAAAAAAGGTTAAAAAAAGAGCTGCTGCTGCTAATGGGGAGAAGAATGGTGGTAAAATACTCATGCGTCCTTGCCAAAGCGAAAGTGCATTAAAGTGCCTGCAGTCATTGTTATTCCTGATCTTGCTGAAAACTTCTTGGGAATCCCACTGACTTTGGAGAAAGCAGGGGAGAATTCTCACAAATAGAAGTGCAGAAGAAAGCAGAGAGAAGAAAGTAGTGGTAATGCAGAGTCCTTTCTTACCTGTGCTTGGCATCTGCAATCCCCTGGCATTATCTTTGACACAGGGCCGGATTTAGTTCTGTTACTGGATGTGATCCAAACCCTTATGTTCTGACTTTCACCAGTGGGAATGCCAGTAGGATTCCTTCTTTCTTTCCAGCCATGTTTCAGGAAAGTACTTATTGTGAGGAAGGTAAACCATTTAATTGTTCTCCTTTAAATAAAGCACATTAAAAGTTCATTTTACCATTATAAAATTTTGAATACCAAGCCTTAAGAAGTCAGCATCAAATCAGTATCTATTATGCCCCAGTAGCAGACTGCTGCCTATATGACTGCTCATGAAAAACACCAGGTACTGAATACAGCAGAGCAGAGTCTAAACACACAACCAGCAGAAGAGGAGACAGAATACAGGCTAAACCAAATGCAGCTTTTTAAAAAAAAAATCAGCTTCATTCTCCAATGACAACATATAGACAAACTTTTTCTTTTCCTCAGAGAAGCCAAAAAGCTTTTTCTCAGTCGGCAAAATATTTGTGTATCACCTGATGTTCTCAGCTCATTAAGTGCTGAAATCCTACTCCACATGTTTACCAAGACCTAGGCAATGACATCTTCTGTCAAACTACTTTTCTGTAGCCTACAATCCCTCTGCTATTAAAGAGAACTAAACCAACCTTGCTGATAGTAATGGAAACCCAAAAACTTTCAATAAGTATGAAATAATCTTATATTTGAAGATTAATATTTGTCCTTTATACTGAGATTCACAGGGTCTCATCTCTTGTCAGCTAACAAAATGTTGTCACAGCTGGGCAGGATCAAGTCCTGAAAAATGTGTGTGGAGCCTCAATTGACACCAAGGTCACCAAGAAACCAGTTCAAAACAGGAAACATCTCTGACCCCATGGATTATAAAGATTTCATATAGCTATGACAAGTGCTTACAGTAAATTCCAATATAAAGAACCTCCACCAATAGCTAGAGATGTGAGCTCTTTAAAAACAGGGTGGTGTCACTTTATTCTTGGAATTGAGGACGTGTCTTAAATTGATGTGAGTGAACTGGAGGGTAGAAAAATTGATACATTACCCATTCTTTTCATCAGGTCTCACATTTTTCTATAGAAACTTAATAAAAAGTCAGTTTTATACTGTTGGATCCCACTGCAGCAAATCATAAGAAACAGCTGCTCTCAGCTCACCAGGCTGGCACTTGGCTGTGCCTTCCCAAGGGTTTCACTGACCTGTCCTCCCTGGACGGGCTGAGCAGGGCAGGTACACAGCCACTGCCTTTCCCTCAGAGCAGCTCTTGCTGGCAGCTATTCCCAATTCTGGAAAACAAATTGCAGACCATTATCAGCTCTTCTGGTAATTGCTGCAGGATGGAAATGCAGAGTGCAATAAATCACAACATCATTATCCTAAGGCCCAAATGGTCTGGCATATTTTTGCTTAAGATGGTTAATACAGAAATGGTGTAGACTGCAATGGCAGATAAAAATATTCTATATTGACTAGCATGCATGGGAACTTTTAGTACTTGTTCAGGTTATTCTCAAAACATTTTCAGCTAATAAAAATAATATTGTCTTAGTTATGATGTTCTCTTTTTAACTCTGTGAGAAAAGACAATCCCTCGGTCTTTAAATGTGAGAGCCTTGAACTCTGCACAAGGTATTACATCTATTACTAAAGTACCACAGATAATGGTTGTGGGCTAAAGGTTGGTGTATTTTCATTGTTTGTATTCTTTCTTCAAGGCAAATGCCCACTGCTTAACTATATCTCAGTATTTTATATGGACAGCACATAATTTCCAGCAAAGATTTTCATGCCGGGGCTAAAAGAACTGACCTAAAGTTCTCTGAAGTTCAATATAATACATAAATTTCAAAACTCAGATTTAAAAATAAAGAAGCTGCAAAATCAGGCACTTTCAAACAATCATTAGGTCATGTGAATGGGAGGAAAGTGATGGGATTTCCCTTGGGATATTCCAAGAACAAGTACAATCCCTGAGCCAACAGGATCGGGGCATTTCAGGGAGGTGCAAGATAGGGAGGTTGTGTTCAAAAATACACATTTAATGTTCAGCCAAGGAGAATCATTAACAGCACTCATGGATTTGCCAACTGCCCAAAGAAAAGTGCAAGGATGGAGGGGAGGGATAGGAAATAAATAAAACTGGAGAGAAAAATCATATATAAAAGAATTTTGCTTCTCTCTCCAGTTTTAGACCAGTTCATCAAAGCCAAAAGGTAATTCCACTCATTTCAGTATCTTCCATCTTGATCAGATTTCATCCATGAATAAGCAATTGGATTTCTACCAGACAACTGGAAACATCCCAAAAAGCACAACCCTCTGACGTGCTAGCAACACTGGAATTAGATAAAACATTCACAAGACAAACCCACAGATTTAGTGGATGTGACTTCCATAAACACTGGTGTTCAGAAAGAGCAGCTTTATAGAAAACATTTGCCCCTAGTTTGTAGTCTTTGCTGAAATGAGTTTAAATTATCTCAATATCAAATATCTTTTTTTAAACTTTTTTGATGATGGTCGTATTTTCGTCCAGTTAAAAAAAATTAAAAGGCTCTGCAGGGCTTGTAAGAAACAGGTTAAGATTATTATAACCAAATTTTGATTGAAATACTATTAATGATCTGTCCTGGGAACATAAAGTAAGATCTTTGGGTTGATAGCATCTTTGTGATGGAGAGCACATCTTTTTAACTGGATTCTTGGAGAAAATACTGTAAAGCTTGTTCAGTTTGCTTTAATCCAGACTGTCCTGTGCACATGTATATGGTAGCAAATATTTTGTTATGTTCATGACTGCATTAGGTACATCACACAGGGAGAAAGCAGAGCACAGAGCAAGACAAGGCAATCTTTTTTCAAACAAGAGCATGAAAGTGCTGCTTGGTGCTCCCATGACCAGTAGTAACCCCGAGCCAGAGGCACCATCAGTGCCAGACACACCTGGGCCAGGGCCGTGGGAGCTGGGCTGGTCCCTGCACTTCAGCCACGAGGGATTTTCCTGACCCTTGTACAGCATGCACCTCAGGTAGAAGGAGAAGTGTCAGGCTTTTTCTTTCCTGGTAATACTCAGCACTTTGTGCATTGGAAACAACTGGTACCCGCAATCTGCTGAGCTCTGTGCACAGGTAGATGCTCTGGCATGGAAACAACAAGGCTCCCTTATCTCAGAGGCAGGGCAAAGCCATGGGGTGATCCCTATTTAATTGAGAGCTGACAGCTGTTTACATCATCAAGGATTTAGCTGCAGTGTAACTGCTCTTGTGACAAGCCATGTACCTTGGAACGTTGGACAGCTTACTTCCAAATCTTTTACCTTGTGACAGCTTCCCTAATCATTCAGAAAATAAATTGTGGAAGCTCCCAAACAGCATTTTCAAACATGACAGTTTTACTGCTTCCATCTTTACACCAGCTACTCCACAGTGACTGCTCTTTTTGGAGTTGTTGGGGTTTTTGATTATATAAGAATAAACAAAACAGGTTGCTGCTAGTACTCCAAACACAATAAGCACTCCCTCTTACAGAGACTGAAAACCTACTTAATGTTGTGGAACAGTCAGTAGTGGTGGCTCCTACACCAACATCTGTCTATGTAAATGCAACTTCTGCAGCTGCTGAGACCTAAGATAATATATTCAAATGAAGAGTATTTGCTACCAGTCTCCTGTTATTTCAGCGTTGTCATAATGCTCAAATTAAATGAAACTCAAAGCAGAGAAATATGTCACGTCCACTCTGAATTTCAGGTATCAGAGAAAATACTGTAAAGAGAACTTCTCGCTCTACAAAATATTTTGCAGATTGCAATTACATCAACAAAAATGTAATTCCTATTTACAGGAGTGGATACTGGCAGGGGAAATGCTAAACCAGCTTTGTTAATTCCAACACTGTCAGATATTCCAGTTTGCCAAATATCTGCATTGATTTCTGCATCTCTCTCCAGCACTGCACTCACTTATGGTGGCCAGTCTCACCAATAAGTTTATTGATGAAAAAGAATTTATTGTGGCAAAATTCAGCTAAAATCAGCAGCACTTTTAGGCACTGGGGCATAGAAGATGCAGCATCCCTTCAATCTACTCATCTCCTTCAGTGGTGCTCTCAATACCATTTTAGGCCAAAATCCAGCAGCAATCACAACCTAATCCTCTTGCTCATTTGCTGTGGGAAGGAGCCCAGGTGCATGGGCTGGATGGGAACTGAGACAGATGCCTGAGGCACTGGGATCTCCTGCCACATCCCCACTTCTGCAGTCCTTGCAGGACCAGCCATAATCTCCAATAAGAGGGCGATGAGTGCTGTGTGAGACCTACAACACCCCTGCACTTATCAGGGATTTACAGGAGCTGGGGAGCTGAAAGGAGATGCAGAAACTGGATGAAATCTGTAGCTGCCATCTAGATCCACCTTCCTCCCAGCACAGGGAGGAAGGTGCATCTAGACGGCAGCTACAGATTTCATTTTCATTTTCAGCTAAATATTTTTGCAATGCAAATAGGGCTGTACAAATGTAGATCATTACTGCTAAATATTGCTAAATGTAGATCAAACTTGGCTCTGCCTGGCCAGGTCCTGAAAGCCTCACTGGACAGATGGAGGTTCCAGCTCCCTCTGGGTGACCTGTTCCCAGCTGCTCTGCCCTCTGAAATGCAGTGTGATACAGGAAGAGCTGGAGGGTTTAGTAAAACTCACAGGCTTCTTAGACGTAGCCTAACTACATTAACTTAGAACAGTAATCAACTAATAAAAGATTTCTGACCTCATGTGGGGGTCAGAAGGTTCATGGTATCTCATGGACAGCAGGGAAGCATTCAGCACCTTATCTCTGATGGAGGGAATAATTTATCTGCAATGGCACCTCGAGGAGGGTGGGTGTTGTCAGAATGTCAAGGTCCAGCATCAGGGTATGAACCACTTCATCCCTCTTCACTGGGCAGTTTTTTAATTTCATTTTTTATTGAGCATGATTATTAGTTTATGACAGGTGTAAATTAGAGAAGAAGCAAACCTAGATCACCTCCTACAGGCCAGAGAGAGGAGACTTTTCCTTCACTGAATATTGTCACTGAACCTCTGCACTCCACTTCTAGTTTCAGCACCTTGAAGGAGCACTGAATCCATCAGATTGTTCTAGCCATGCTCAACTGCAATTATTTATCTTAGCATAAGATGATTATGGGATGATCTAATACTCAGATTTTTGGGGTTAATAGCAGGCTCCCTCATAGATTTGTAACAGCCAGGACAACTGGGCACTCCATGTAACCAAACACAAAGACACTTTTTTTGCCCACTTTATGAAATCAGAAACTACCTTTGCACATGGAATCAAGATATTTCTTTTTTTCATTTCTTGGAAACCTTTTCTGCAGAATGGAGTTTATGCAGGCTATTGTAAAATACTGTGGGGGAAAGTGCATATTAAAAGTATAATATATTCTCTTTACTGATCATGATCTGAGAGTTAAAGTGTGTTTGAAACATTGAGTTTTGCAATCCAAGCTATGTGATGAGTGATAAGCTATATAGTCATAATTAACAGTAGTGATAAATAAAATGTATTACATTCTGTACAGCCCTATTTGCATTGCAAAAATCCCTATTTAGATTACAATGAACTCTAAATTACAGAGTAAACAAGTTTTGGCTACATCTTGGGGCCCAGCAGGGAGGAAGGTATCGTTTGCCACCCCAGCAGAGGAATGCTGTTTACATCCAACTGGACTGTGCCCAGAGACTTTGCAGCTTTAACACACAAGGGGCTGCAAACAGACCCCTGCAGTCCCTCTACTTAGTGGGGTTTATTGGATGGCTGCAGGCTCCCTACTCAACACCAGAAACTTTCAGCAGAGCTTAACTTCCCCAAAAGTGGTTTGGGCTAAGGGGGTTAGACTGAAGTTAACTTTTACCTGGGAGCCAGCTTGGTGGGCATTAGGCTGCCAGGTGGCTGAAATGAAACACTGTTGGGTGCTTTCATAAAGAAACAAATATGTGAGTTCATTTTGGACAAGCTGTAGATGACGGACAACAGGATATTTGCTTTAAACTTTTTCTTCTCTTTCCCCATACAGAAAACACAGCAACATTCCAGGGGCTCAGCTCACCTGGATCTCTGTCAATCCCAGCACCTGAGTGTGCAGGTACAGCCTATGCTGATTGGGTCAGTTATCATCTCTTCTTAGAGCAGTGTTAAGAAAAGACAGATTTCATTCTCTGATAGGAGGTCACCTGTGCATATCTGTCACCATTATAAACTCTGCTGTGCCCTAAGTGGTGTTTTACAAAGTTCCAAATTTATATTTCCTTTCACTAAAAGCAGACACAGGGTGATTAGGAGAGAGGCAGCAGCGTCAGTTCTGATGACATCAGGAAGGGAAGAATGTGTCTTTTATTGCCCTGGCAGGGTAAGATCAGGTCTGGAAGTGGCACAGATTGTGAACAGAGATATTGGAGCCTGGTTGCCACCTCATTTCACAACTCAGAGAATCTGATTAAGATCCCCAATTTCTTCTGGACAGCTTCCCACAGCTTTTATTCACTTGCCTCCACAAACAATGACATAAAATATTTTCTCCCCTGTGGACTTCACAAGTGATGAGCTGTCAGGAGTCTGATCTGAAGTCAGACAGAAAGTGAAGGTGCTGCAAAAGACACCAACCCTCCCCTCCGTCACAGGTCCCTGTGCAAAGCCAGATCACACCAGACCAGCAGTGGAGAGGCTGCAGCAGAGTAAATTTTTTTCTGTCTGCAAGCACCCAGATCACCAGAGAGCCGCAGTGCTCATCACCCAAAACACTCACGTTCCAGCCCACTCAGTACGTAGGAATTTCAGTGTTGTTTGAAGAGACTTGATATAGGAATTGGATCTCTCCTCCTTGTCCAAAATAACTTAAATTAGTTATTCTTCTAGATATGCTGCAATTTGCTTCTCTGGAGGAAAGAAAAAGAGGCAGGGGTGTGTTCAAAGGAGAAGAAATTGTCAGGCAGGGTAGGTTAATTTTCCTTTTTACTTTGGTGTGTATCATTGGTATTAATGCTACTTTTTTGCATTTAACCTTAAATTACAATGAATAAGAAAGAGTTGGACTTTCAATTCTTACTATAAATCAGCCTGCATAATTTAGATTTAGGACTCTAACTTCAAATGCTAATTTTTTCTGTAAATATTTTCTTATAAAAGTTGGAGGTGGAATAAAAGCTTGACTGACCAGATATGATTCCTGTTCTCTGGAATGAAGTATAACACTCCACCTCTCACCTATGTACTCATGGGCTTTGTTCTGCATCCTCCCATTTCTTGTTTCACTTGGGATCTGAAGTGCTGAAGAGGCCTGAGCACATGAATGCAACCGGCTAAGAAGCAAAACAAAGGAAAGAAAAAAACAGGCTTGGTGCATAACCCGAGGTGTATCTACGCAATAAGCAGGCACCTGAATCTTCTGGTTCAGGTGACAACAGAAAAAAGAAAACAACTTGTTAAAACATTACCTGAAGCAGAAGTTTCTAACTCTGTGCCAGGCCTGGTACATGCTTGAGCAACTCTTTTCAATTAAGTCATCATCCCAGTGATGCCTCGTGGGTGGTGCGGCTCCGCGCTGTCCTCGGTGCGAGCGAGACATTCCCCCACACGCCTTTGCACTAATTATTATCTCTGCTGTCCTGGGTGCTCATCCAGAGCCCTGCTCTCACCAGCCCAGCTCAGCTCCCTCCTGAGAGGCAGCTCCTGAGATGCCTCAGTGACACCAAACGCCAAAGAGTGCTGCTGCTCAGCCCCTAAGTTTCCCAAGGCGCCTTTGCAGATCCCCTCGTGAGGCAGGCATGTGCCACCAGAGGTTGGATAAACCAGCAGCTCCCAAGTCAAGAATGAATTTTCCATGCCTTAGATTTCTATAGTCTAAGAAAGAAATTTCTTAGCAGCTCCTTGGCTACTAATTCCCCCATCTGCTGAAGGCAATGACAACGTAACAGAAAAACAGACAGATTTGTCCTGGAAAACAGGAAGACTTTCTGGCTGAATTAGCTTTTCCCTGCTGTCTCTAGAAACAAATCTCCCTAAAATATCAGCAACAAATCAATTTTACTGCTTTTCAGTAGAGAGCAAGGAAATTACCTTTTCTGATTTCAACCTTCTTCCAGTGTCAGAAACCCATCAGGCCAAATAATTTCCTAGGAATTTACCATATGTTCAAATTGGAACCTGAAAATAGGCTTATTTTCTGTTTAGTCTAAATCCAAAGCCACAGAATGAAGTTTATGTTCAAGGTACCTGAATCTGGAACTTCTCAAAATGTGAAGGGTTTAGGTCTGTACTTGTAGCTTTGTTTTTTGTTCCATTCCTAATGAAAGATAACTTAAAAAGTAAGGATTAACGATTTATGGGGTAGTAATCTATGAAAAGCTCTGCATCCAAGGTATTAGAAAGCAATATAAATTCTTCTGTAGAAATGTAAACGGTATTTAAATGTAAGTAGGTATTATACCCAGTTGGTTAGATGGGGACAGTGAGAGTCTCTGACCAGCTTTCCTGGGAATCAGATAGGTCCCTAAATCATTAACTTAGTGTTAAATCATCTTAGAGATATAAATAAATTGAGAGACTTATTCAGGATGTCTTGCAGAATGTAAGTAGTTTCTAGATGCATGACTCATAAGATCAAAGTCAAGGAAGACACCCATTTAATTAGGGAGGAAAGTCTTGGGCAAATCTCAAAGACACCTTTGCCAGGCACAAAACCTTCCCTGAGTGCTCTCCAGTTTCACCTGACTCTTCTGGAACACGGTCGCCCCAAACTACCCTACAAAAAACAGAATGAGGTTGAAAAGCAGCTAATTTAGGAATCCTCCTACAGATTCCAGAACATTGCAATCACCAATAAATATTCACAGGTTTTTCGACAGTGCAAATTACCCAACAGAACAGGTTTGCAATCAGAATCCAGCCCTGTGCAAATCAACCTTTAAAAATTCCATAATTTTACCAGTCCTGCCCTTCAGCTGGACAAGTGGCTCAGGTTGGCAGAGCAGAGCCTGAGGTAATTGCATGGTTCCTTTGTATCACACATGATCTCTGTTCTGCGCAGAGTATTTGCTCCTGACATAATCTGTCATGCTATTAAGGAAAAACTCCCCCTCGATGGCTTGTTCAGAGCTTACCAGAAACCACAACATTCTTTTGCTATTCAAAAATAAGCAGCACTTTCTTTTTTCTCCTGACAGTCAATGTATTTCAGCTGATACATAAGGCTGGACAGTTAGATCCACTTTACAGTGGATTTTCTGAAATTAAAAAAAAAATTCAATGTATTCCTAAATTCAACACTCAAAAATCTTCCCTTTGTATTATTGTGTTTTGCATGAATTAGGAAGCCTGGTAAGTCAGTAAGGAAAAAATATTATTTGTTCTATGAACTAATGTTTCCTCTGTCATAGCTACAATTTTGGTAGGTGTGTCTCCATAATGGAGTGGAAAAATCACAGTTCCATATACTTTACAGCATATCTGATTTTCATCCTAGCTGACTTTATTTCAGATATTTATAATTGCATTTCACAGTCACTGTTACTGTTTGGTTTATTATTCTGGCAATTGAAAACTGGATGTACTGAGTGCTGAATTCTCCATTTATATTTACCCTGCTCATTTCTCTCACTCCCCATTCCAGTCCAAGACTTTCTTTTCCTGACCATTCACCCTGCATCCATGCTGGACTGTCCCAGGTCTCTTCTGGAGTAGAACAACCATACTATGCCAACTCTTTGCATTGGTTTAGTTCTTTGATGTCCCTGGAACACAGAAGAGACAAGAGCACAGCCACTATAATGTGCTGCTTGTAACTTTCAGTGGATATCACCAAATTCTTCTGAGAATCTGTTGCAAAAAGTGAAGTTCAAAAATTAACTGCAACTTGTCAGAATCTAGTGCATGAGCGCTTATAAAGTGACTCTCTTCCTTGGATCTGGGTACTTGCAGCACTTTGGAATCTATTAATTTGACAGGAAGATAACATTAATGTAAACTCAACTGTTACTTTCCTAAAATCCAATTAATCTTGTCAAGCAATATACAAAGTTTCATTTCCCTAAAGCTGCAGAAACTATATAAGGCAAGATGGCTAAGACGGCCAAATTTCCAAGCCCTTTTCCATGTAGCACTTTTCATCTCAAAAACTCTCTCTCAGTAATAAAGGTACGAATGGGAAACAAATCAGCACTGAGAACTAACCTGAGAAATGTGGTCCAGAAGCAAGGGAGATTTGTTTCTGCTCACTTGGCATCACAGAACTGCTGTACATCTTTCCTGCACCCTCACACATTGGCTCCTGTTTTCCTTCACTCAGGAAATGTGCAAGTTACCCTCATCTAAAAATGGACAATCAGGAAAATCTGTTGCCCTTGCTTTTCCCTTAAAAGTCACATTTACTGTCATCTCCTCATATTCTTTACTAGAAAAGCTGCTCTGGATTTTCTAGAAAAATCATGATCTGAATGAGAGAAGTTTCAACAGAATTATGACATACTGTCAGCTCTCTGGACTGAACATATTTTGCTGAGAAATCCCCATCACCAACACCACCAGGAACCAGGAGAATCCCAGCAGTGTGTGAGACAGTGTAATGAAGACAACTGAGACAGGACTTGTAAACAGCCTGTGCCAAGACTGGACACAGATTACTGTGATCTCTTCCAAACACATTTTCAGTTCTCATCTCTCTTCAACTGTAAAAAATGAAGAAATAAAAATGAGTAAGAGCAGGAGAATAAGAGCCAGGCATTTCAGGGAACATAGGGAACAACAAAGGAGTGCAAGTAAAACAGCATCTCAGAAAAAGACACATCAATAAACGTAATTACATCTTTCCCTTTATTTTTCTGTACTTATCTGATATGATCCTGTGCTTTTCTATGCTTTGTTCAAAACAAAGGCATGACTACCCTGATCATCCACCTTTCTGCTACAGCTTTCTCCCAATTTTGTAACTAAAATCAAGAAGATAGATACAGCATATCTAAAATCAGACATACAAAATGGGATTGCTGCATTGTACTAAGAAGGCCAGCATTGCATGCACACAAAAAACAAAGAAAAAGTAGTTATCTGTTACCCTAATTTAAGGTGTGCAATTAGCAAAGCTGGAATGCAAACACTGTCTCTCCTCAAGTCACTGTGGGTGTATAGATGGATGACATATCTAATAAGAAGCTGAGCATCCAGCCACTAAGATGCTCCTATAAGCTGTATCACAATCCTCTTAAGGATTTAGGGAAATCAGAGGCTCAGCTTTGCCATCTGTGGCTTAATAAATATTTTCTTCGGAGGCTTTGTGCCTTGTTTTAGCAACCGAGAAAATAGTCATACAGTAATTTCTGAGACATGGCATTACCATGAGCTCATTTTGTCTTTCCTCAACAGCCCATTTTTGCAAGTTGATGACCTGTGGTAGCTGCGCTGAATGAGGGAGGTGAAACCCAGCTTTTGGGTTTCACTGCACGACCCAGCAAGGCTGTGTTAGGCAACAGGTGTCCAAGCACTCTGAATCCCTGTCTTTGGGAGAGAAAAGATTGTCACAAAACCAATATTGGTCCATTTGAGTGTCCAATAGACTTGCAAATCAGCAGGGTCTCACAGCAAAGCAATGGGGTCTCTGAGGAGCAATTCCCATGTTGACCTCTCACGTTGTCAGTTCTGAGGAAGGTGATGTATTAGAGATGATTGTGTGAAAATTTTGGTGTAGCACAGAATCAACAAGGTTGGAAAAGACCTTCAAGACCATGAATTCAGCACCACAGTAATCATCCCTAAATCACATCCCCAAGTGGCATATCCACACACTTCTTGAACATTTCCATAGATAGTGACTCCAACACCTCCATGGGCAACTTATTCCAATGCCTAACTGTTCTTTCAGTTTTTGAGCTTTTTTTCTAATATCTAACCTGAACCTCCTCTGGTGCAACATAAGGCCATTTCTTTCCATGCTTTCATCTAAGACATGGCAGAAGAGCCCCACCTCACTACAACCTTTCAAGTATCAGTAACAGCAGTGAGGTCTTCCCTGACTGCCCAACTGAGCAATGACTCAAAGGACCCAAAATAATTCCTTCCAGACACACTATTTCAACAGATACACTATTCTTCCAGTGCTGCTTCAGCAGCATCAGCATACATAGGGTAATTCTGCTGTTTTGCAACTCAGTCAATGATGAACCCTTATCTGAGGCTACCTCCACAAAGGAATTCAAATTCTGCCCCCTCTAACTTCACTACCCATATTCCTAAGATCTGGAGCTTCAGAAGTATCCAAATCTGGCTTAGAATAAAGGAAATCTGAACCATTTGGTCAGCTTTTCTAAGAGAAAGAAAAACCAAGGAAATAAAGATGAATAACATTTCCCCCTGGAGCTTTAGATGAAGATAAAGAGGGCTTGCATAGGCCAAAGGATGTGAGCATGAAAGGTGCTGGTATTTAAATGGATGTGAGAAGGTTTCCTAGGGAACTCAAAAATCAATAGTTTCTAAAGTTTTTGGAAAAACTTGGAATAGAGAGATGAATATAAAAGTAAATATATAATAACAAATAGGAAAAAATATATTATTTCATTCACTCAATGTTAAGAGCAAAAGACGGAGAGCCAGAAGACCTAATGTCCAGTGTTGACTTTGTACAATGTCCTCGGTGCGTGATGTTGGTGAAGTTGCTGTCTCTCTCTCTGAGCCACAGATCCCCCTCACACGTGTGTTTCAGATGTCATCAAGGTGAAAGCTCTCTCTTCTTACTCATATTTCATATTTTGAGGGGTTCAAATTTCTGCTGCGGGCTGAAGCTTTCAAGTTATAATATAAAGGCAAAACCAAATAGAAACTATAAAATATTGTTGGCTGCTTTGGTTTGATTCTTAATAGAGTCAAAAGTGATAGTCCTCACAATTGCTGTGCTCAGAGACAGATCCTGGGTTTGTGCACATCATAAATTTTTGCATTTTCATATAATGTATTTGCACTAGAGCACTATTTTAACTTGAAAATACATTGTGGAGGGAGTTTCAATGTACTGCTCTTAGGACATGTAAATCTTAAAATCCTTATCTGCAATATTTCAAGAAGTGTTTTGTGGATAGAACTACACAGGAATCAAGTGCTGCCCATAGGATATTTTAGAAGTCTTTCTTTCCTGAAAAACCACCTAGTTAATTCCTTTGTACTACCATACATCAAAGAGGGAGAAAAAAGAAACAACAAATAAAATTCCTCTGAACAATTTGTTTTAGGAGAAGATCTGTCTTTGTCAAATGAACGCACCCCAGTCTATAATTGTCAATTTCAAGGAATGACTGAGAGATGCCACTTATTTAAATTGAAACAAGTACTTTGCTCTGGAAAGCAGACCACAAGTAGGGACAGATTTGCAAATCAGCTGCCAAACCAATGCATGCAGAAGACAACAGCCTTTCCACTTCACATATCCAAACAGACAACTCTGACAGTTTCTATGTGCAGTTATGTGAACTGCACACGTAATCATGGCAATTGCATGCAGAAATTGGATGCAAACTACACAGTTAATTTGGTTTTTAAAAGAGGGAGTAACCTTGCAGCACTATACACAGAGGAGTCAAGCAGTAATTACACCGTGCTCTTCAAACCTCTTAGACTAAAAACCAGTGTTTCCATGCAGTTGTGCTAAAATATTTTCCAGCTGTCAATGTGCCTGCACACTGATACAGAGATACTTTATTTTTTTTTACATCACCAGGAGAGATGGATGAATTTCAATTGCTTGACAGAATGCTTGTATGATATTTCTTAATGAAGGGTATCAACAGCAGCTTGTATTGTTGGTCTAAAGAGTGCAGATCTGTACAGAGCTCTCACCAGACCCATAAATGCGTTAGAGGACACAGCAAAGAGTCGATGGAGTCAGAGCAGTTTGCTAGCAAGGCCTCAGCTGAGACTGGGCATTTTGCCTGGGATGGCAAACTGAGGATTAAGGGCTCTACAGGACATGTGAACTCCACTCAAACGCAAACACAAGCATGATTAAAATTTAGCAAACCATGATGTTTGAGCCCTTGGGCAAAATCCAGTAGACACAGCTGTATTTATAGGCTGATACAAAGGAGAACTGTTAGAACTAACAGCAATTCAGCAATTCAAAGAACAGAGAGGAGCTTGAGACCTCTCTGCACTCCCAGTCTCAATCTAAGGTGCCACATCTTTCTCTCAACTACTCCCTCCAACAGCTTTGACCTTACAGTTACTGTGTGGAACCCTTTTTCCTATAGATCAATGCACTAGCAATTAAAATTAGACCTACAGGAAGAAACAGCATCATTCTTTCAAAGACCAGGCGCCTACACCTCTATTTACGTTACTTTGAGAGGTTGGCTGAGGGCTGCACTTCAAGGTCTGTGCTGATAATGAGAACAAAAGAAATTTGGAAACAATAAGAAAGATTAATGCAAAGGAGGGTGTTTTCTGGAATGGCTGCAGAGAATCACATACAGCCAAACACTCCACCAGTAGTAGAGGCACCGAAATAAGTGGAAATCTGAAGTGTCTCCCAAGAAAATCAGAACTGCTGCTGCCAGTTTTCTGCAGCAGGAAGCCTGTAACTTCAGTCTCTGGGGGAAACAAAAACAATGGAGACATGCTGGTTATGAAACCTTCCCCTTATTTTCTCCAATTGAATCAACTTTATTGCTCTAAGGAAAAGCAAGAAACACACTTGGGAACAGTCATGGACAGTACCTTTGTGACAGCAGATTATGAGCTACCTCTACCCTGAAGAAAAACCATTTTCAAAATAGTCACCTTGTTCTTCTTTGATGGGAATAAAGCAACCTCAGTGCTGCTTGTACGAAGAACCAAAGATCTCTTAGTACCACCCTTCAGAGACACTTGCACATCCTCTTGCTGCTCAGGTGGTGCAGAGCCACGCTGTTCTCAGGTCATGTGGCTTCACTTCTAAATAGGAAAAGTGCTTTTGGGCTGGCTAGAAAGGATACCAACATCTCCTTTTTGAACACTTGAAATCCCATTGAAATTTGGTGTTTGAAATTCCATTGAGTAGCATGGGCTGGATAGGAACTTGTCTGATCTTTGTTTCACCTCTACACAGCATCCCTTGAGAAACTAAACACTTAAACAGTCAGCTCTTCTGAGAAATTAGGTATTTTAGGAAGAAATATATGAAGAATTAATTCATGCCTTCCAAATAAACAAGAAAGTCTCTGCATTAAACTCTGCTCCATTCACTTGACTCCCTTTTACACCTGTTCCTCCTACATGTGGGATTTTTCACAACTGAGAACAAGTGTTTGGCAGGCTTGTGCTCTGCCCTGAAGAGTAAATGACCACAAGATAACTGGGAAAAACCACATTCCCAGTAGCCTAAGCAACACATCTGCCTTTCATGTTCTCTCCACAAAGCAATCCTGGCACTTCTTTGACTGAGGAATACTATTAGCAAAAGGACTGTAATTCTGATGTGATACCAACACTCTTCAGCATATCAGTGCACTGCAGGGCCTGAGCACAACTAGAGGTAAAGAGCAGAGTGAAAGAGTCATCCTGGCACTATCTCTGCCTCCTGCTGAGCCCCAGACAGGAGCAGACATTCACCTGTGCTGGAGTGGCACTGGAAGGCAGCTTTTTCCCCGAGATAGAGAGCTGAGAAACACTGGATTACATGGTTGTCATCACTGCTTATTGGCTTTTGTTCTTTTCACGTGGCCAAGCAGCAGCGAGAGGGGTGCCACAGTGCTGTGCTTGGATGGCTGAGGAGAAGCTCATTGTTTGTTATTGCAGAAAGGCATTAAAAATAGCAAAAACAAATAAACCAAAAAAGAAAAAAAAAAAAGAGGGTAAAAGAAAAAGAGGTAGAGCAGCTTTCCTCTTGGAGCTCCAGAAGCCAGGTGCATATCTACTTTAAATGATGACAAACAAATACTGGAAATATTTTGCACTTCATCAAAGTAATAATATTTAGGAATAGATTCAAATTACCTTTCTGATACCAACTACAATTCTCTTGGAACTGGTGCTGTGTTCACAAAATAAAACCTTTTTCTACACCAGCAAAAATATGCAAAAGTATCAGTAGCAAAGGTCATGTACTTGCATTCCTGTTTACATAGATTAGCACATGTGCCAGTAGAAGCTTTAATTCTTGTAATGAGGTTTTTCACAGGGTAAGAAAAATCCAGACAAAAATATGATTGGCAAAATCTATCCTTAATATACTATGAAAATACCTGTGATATTTGATTATGTGGCATTAACTAACTAGGGCTTATCTTGGTATTATTCTCTACTTGTGGCAGGTGAAAATCTCAGGCTAAAGACTTCACACAAAACCAGAGGGTTGTGTAATTTTTCAAGAATATACAGCACTCTGCATACTGCAAATGCTTCGGGTATTCTAAAGCAGAGCACATTGTATGCTGGCAGAAACAGAAATTCAGAGGAAACAGCAGTAATCATGAAACTACACCAAGTAAGAACTAAACTTAACAGTCAAAATCCAAATGGGAAAAAAAAAACCACCAAGGTTTATGCCTTTATCAAACAGTAACTGCGGGAACTCATGCCTCTTCCACCTGAAACTTTTACCAAAGCTCCTTCCTGTGCCAGAGGAAGATTGAGGGGTTTTATGTGTATTTGAAAGCAGCCTTGGGCAGTGAGAGGTTGATCCAATCATCCAGAATGGTCTGGGGGGCACTAAGCGTGGAGATTTTGCTTTTATCCCTCGTGGAAGCCCTCCTGGATGTGGGGACTCTGTTTCACACTGTGGTCAGTGTAAAATCTGGCTCAGTTACAAGGGAGATATTTTCTTATCTGCACCAGGGCTCCCAGACCACCAGCCCAATTCTCCAAGCTCCTGGATTGCCCTAAAGCCCCATTGCGGATTCAAGGATGGCTCTCAGCAGTCCTCACCTCTCTAGAAGGGTGACACATTGCTCTAATACATATTATTCTTACTGCATCTTGTGTACAAGCACTTCATTATGCAACATTTATAGGGTCTCATTCTGTATTTGCTTCTTATTTCATTGTATTCATCTGTATGCTGTTTTTAAAATACTTTTTAAAAGACTCAGAGGCTGACTTCTGTGTAAGAGAAACAAAGCCAAAGAAACTCCTTGTCCAGTTTCGGTGAGAGACAAAAAGCCACACTTCAAGGATTCCCTTAAAGTAAAATAAATAAATAAACAAATTAATTGCAAGTCAAAATATATCATGACAGAAAAGTCAGCTGGTGCACAGTCCTTGCTATACCCAGTTCAGGAGAGCAGCAGCATTGAGACCCGGTGATCCACTGTCCCCACACTGTTGCAACCTCTTTTATGGAACCTTGCAACAGCTGACGTTTTTTAAAGTATTGCTTAAATCAAGAGACTGCCCAAGAACCCAAGCTTAGGTGATTTTTGTGTTGACTTTTGCTTAAGTTTGAATTTCTAGTCCATATGGCTGTAAAGAAAAACTGGAAAATGTTAGGGGAATGCTATTATGTGAAAAGAGCCAATTTTTTTTTTAACTCTCAATATCATTATTCATTTTATTCCTGGTCCATGCTTTTCATTTGTTAGAGGTAAACAAACATTAAATACAAATAGAACAAATAACAAAGAAATCTTTTAAAACATGTTCCTAAAGCTCTTTGAAACTTTAACATAGCACAGTGCACAGAAGCTGGCAAAGAATGACCTCAGTGAAAATCAGAGGGAATTTCAATAAAATTAGCAAGGCTAGAAAGGAGGCAAGGGTGGAGCAATAGGATCTCTCCTTCTTTTCAGAATGATTCCATCTTCAGATTGCTCTGCCTGTGAGCTCTCCTGCAAAGACAATGCTTGTAACAAGAGTCAAAGCTCCCTGGGCACTGATTGCCTTTTTTTCCTTACTTTGTTTAGTTTCTACCTGCCCCTCATTGCACAGAAACCTGTGCAGTGGAGTATTCCTCAAGGCTTGGGGATCAAAGTGAAATACAATTAAAACAGAATATGAAATTCGCTACTAGGAGCACGCTTAAAACACATTGTAAGAGATTGAAAGATAAACTTGCTCTTTCCCCTGGCTGATATCTTTTTCACTCACAACACTAAGTTAAATTGGTTGAAAACAGTACTCCTTTTTCCTCTAAAAATACACAGAGCATAATAAAAAATGTAACTTGCAATCAGCCTATTGATGTTTTTAAGGTGGTGGCAGGAACTGATACTGCCCAGAGCAGCAATGAGTTTCTGAGTTCCACTCACAGTAAGAGAAACTGAAACAAGGGATGCATGGAAAATCCATCAGCAGAAACCTACGTGGAGACAAAACCTTTTGGTTTTTGACAGATCTCCAGAGGTCCAAGCACAGCATGCTAATGTTTATGATAGAACTCAGTCAGTCTCCAAGCTTATGTTATTTTGTTTTGCTAAAAGAATATGAGATGTTACAATAATTACTGGTATTTTTACTGAGTAGCTCTTCTTAGGAGCTTCTCTCAAGTGTAGCTGGTTTTAATTTGTGGAACGAGGGTGGGCATAGCTTCACATTTATAAAGCTCTAATTGAGAGCATTTCCCTCACAGAGAACAATAACATGACATTTATTTCTTAGAAGTTTTTAAAATGGATATTTTTATTTTCATTGGCAAATTTCTGGAGTGGCTAGGTTTTTTTTCCTTTTTTTTCCTCCCTTTCTAAGTCCTCTGCTTTTCCAGTGTGACTAAATCCAAAATGTTTGTACCATTAAGATGACAGATGACACGGCCCAAAGGCAAACACACAGGATCATCTGTCAGGTGCTTGGCTCTGCTGTGGTTTACTGAGTGCTTTGCCAGCAAGTCTTAGCACCTTTGTGTGCTTCTATTTCCTTACCTGTAAAATTGAGATAATGACACATACCCTCTTTGTTACAAGCTTTGGCATCTCTTCTTTATAAAAATGCTATGCAGCACTAAAATACAAATACAAATGCTTAGATAACCCTATCCCACTACATGTGAAGGAGAGTTGGTCAGGGGAGGAAGAGTAACCTTTGTCTCAAGGGATCTGGGGTTGGTTTTGGTTTCTAGTCTCTATTCATTTGTTTTTACCTTCCAGAATTGCCTAAAACATCTGCTGAATTGGCACAATGTGAATGGAGAGATTCCACCTCATCCTAATTTTGTCCTGATGCAAAACTGTCAATGTCTGGTGTTTTCAAAGGCAACAATTTTTTTCTGAGTGCCAGGAATAATCTCCTGCTCTTTGACTCAATCTGTAAGCCCACAGGGTTATGTATTTATTTACTTATTTATTTTGATGTCTCCAAAATAGCCATGCATGTTGCTCTACCAGACTGCATGCTGTAAAACAGTGGAAGCAAATAAACTGCAATTGTTAATGTTAATTGGTCTTACTTTACCATGTCATTTCCAATTTTTTTCAAAATGGAGATTAAAAAGAGTTGGAGAAAAAGCTGTGATTTTGTCATAAGCAATCCAGTTAGTGGAGTGAACTGAAGGGATTTGATTGTTCAAGCTCTGTACAACCAACGAACCGCACAAATTCACATTAATCTGTCTGTCCACACCCCCTCAGCCTTGTCTGCGCAGACTGAGGCTCCTACACACAGTGATGGTGGAGGCTCTGGGTGTGCAGACCCACATGCAGAAAGGCCACATTGCCCTGCACACTTTGTACCACTCATCCATGGCACAAACCTCTGAAAGTGCAGATGCTCAAAGATCCATAAGGACATAACCGAGCGAGGCCTCAGGTGACCTGCTCAAACAGTGAAGACAATTTTGACTTTTCACTTGTGGTTGACATGAGGTTTGCTTGTGGAAAACTTCCAATAATAAAACCCAAGAAATACAGTATCTTGCAGACTTGAGAAGCTCTTGTGACCTAAAAACCAGCTCAACTCACCTACCCTCCAGGACCAAGGCAGAGCTGCATCCCCATAGCACTCGCTGAGTGTGGTCCCCAAACTGAATTTAAAAGACCCAAAGGAGAATGTTCCAGCCTAAATGACCTCATTCATTCAGGATGTTTTCATTAATATCCTGCTTCAATTTTCCAGTTGATAGTTTCATTGGTATTATTCTTAGCAATCCCTCAATAAAACCCTGTATTGTTTTTTTCTAACACCATGGTGTTTATGCCTCTCACATTCCTACTCACAGTTGTATCCTCGTGGCCTCAGTTTCAGCAGTTCTCAGAAACTGAGCCACTGTCACTTGGGTGCACATAAACACATCCACACATGGACACAAACTTGGTGATTTTTCCTGAATTTTCACTCAGCCTCATCTGAGGCTCCCAGTCTTGAGGGAGGTTATCATTCTGATCAAAAATTCCTGCCTCCTGCCCATCCTATCTGGGACGTTCTCATTGCTATGTCATTGCACCACAAATTTTTATTTCATTTTCTATCATTTATCACCTCAGGTCAGCAGAATGTTCTTCTCAATTTCTCCCTCACTATGAGGTTTTCCTCATTTATTGGCTTCTCATTTTCCAAATTGCACAGCACTGGACTGTCTCCTGTCCATGTGCCTATCCTCTGTAACTCTGGACACACCTGGCCAGCTCCATTGTCCTCTCCATCTCCCAAAGAACTGCCACCTAACAATACTGTTAGCACAGCCTGCTTTTGGGTCATTACCAGTAGCTAAGAATCAATATAAATCTCATCTTGGTACCATCCTCTGCTAAACACCCCTCCAAAACACCACACATTGCTGTTAATAATTATCCTTCAACCAGCTTGCAGTCCTTGCAACACAATGTTTATACCCTCACCAATGCGTAAACTTGTTTTGCAAGCAAGAATGTCATGAGAAACCACATCAAATGCATTACTAAAATCATCAGTAAATCCAGCAAATTGCCTTTTATCCACTGATTTTGCAATTCTGGAACTTTGGACAAATCTATTTTCTATTCTTATTTTTGCTACTAAAGCTTATTTTTTCCTTCTTCTTCTGTAGAAAAATTTCCATAGCGTTCCTTTTTTCAATTGCTTAGGAAGACAATATTTGCCATAGTTTACCCTCTTTCATGAAAGCTGGTGATAAAGTTGATGTTTGTTGCAGCTGTGGAGCAGATGTGGGCTCTGAACTCTGAGATTTTTTGTTCCCTCTGTGTAACAAAAGTCCAAATTTTTAGGGAAATATATATGCCAACGGTTAGTAAATTATGTCACCGGAAAAGCCTAAATATTTGCCTTTTTGGGAGTACAGGATTTACCTATAATACCTCAGTGAGCCCAGAACAGGACACCAGCTTCCCTAAACTTGTATAAGGCTTCTGGCACAGATGAAAGTCAGATATCACAAGGGCACCCTGAGTTTTCTAGGTAGCAGGCACCTCAATAATACTGACAGGAGACTGAATTATTCACAGCTGGAACTCTTTTGGCCCCATATGCAGATCAGGAGGTTGCAAAATCCCCAAATGACAATGTGAGGGCAGAAGCAGAACAATCACAGACTGCCTGCTCATAGCATTCAAGGCCACACATTTTGTCCTATTTGATGGAAAAAGAAAACTTGTCAGTACAAGAGAAGAAATAGGAAATAGGCAAAAAGAAAAAATTCGATACTTTGTTAGAGAAGATTCAAGCTCCCAAACCCACTAACAACAAAATTTACTGCACCTTCAAAATATACATAATTCTGTCTAGAAATCAAGTGCAGGGAAATGGAAAAAGAATATGCACAGACGGCACGATCATATGGCCAACATATGGAAATAAAACAGAATAGCTACTGCTTTTTAAGCTCCACAAGAGCAATGAATTGAAAATGAGTGAGAGACCCCTTCCTTACCCTGTTTATTTCACCAAATACCCAAGGCTTCCCCAGCCCTCATGGCACACGTAGCACTTTCCCTGTCCTTCAGTTATCTGTCACTTTTAACTCATAAGAAGTCTTAGACTGATCCATAAGTACTTTAACTATTTTCCTAAGCAAAATCACACAAAGAAGTAGCAGATGAAAGGCAACAGAAGTATTGGCATGCAGTTTCCTGAAAAAAATCCCCACAACGAGCTCAGCATCAGCACTGGGCCCATCTTTAGAGCTAGATGGAAAGAGCAGCATGTGAGCATCACTGTGCTCACACACACCCAACGTGTTTATTAATCACACACAAGTAAAAGCCTGCTAAAATCCCAACATATCTGAAGCCCAGGCGAAATGTTTTAATTAAAGGAAACATATTTTCCTCATTAATACAGTGTAAGATATATCAACAACCATGACATACTCCCGTGGCATGTTATTTTCTTCTCTGTGTGCGAACATCTGTACATTTCCCCAGAAGCTGAATTTGACACATGTGATGCAGGAACAGAAATGTCTTTTCAGTGGAAGTCTAAAGCAAACAGATGTGTCAAGCATCTGCCAACAAGTTATGAGGAAGTTACTCCCGCCCTGGGACATAACCACCTATGCTGCTCTCCTTAGAGGAAAAGTCAATTCCATACTATGAGTAGGGGACAGAAGGGACCTTTGGAGATAGCTCAGTCCAACCCCTCTGTCCAAGCAGGGTCAGTTACAGCAGGTTGCTCTGGAGTGTTTCCAATGGTGTTCTGAGACCCTCCAATGGTGGAGACTCCATGCACATCCTGGGGTAACTCATTACAGCTTTTGAACACCCTCATATTGGAAAAACTACTCTGTATTGAAACTGCATTTCCTGTATTTCAGCTTGCCCAGCACGGAGAAGAGTGGCTCTGCCTCCTTTACTTTCCACCATCTGATATTGATACAAGCTGGCAAAATATCCCTTCAGCCTTCTTTTCTGCAGTTTGGACAGCCTCAGCTCTCTTTGCCTCTCCCCACGTGTCAGATTCTTCTGCCTCTTAATCCTCTCTGTGGCCCTTCCCTGGACTGGCTGCAGTACCACCAACCCTTCCCTGTACTGGGAGCCCCAGTCTGGACACAGATCCTGGATGTGTCTCACCAGCACTGAGCAGAGGGTAAGAATCCCTTCTCAGCTCCTCCTCATGCAGCCCAGGATGCTGCAGAGGCACAGAGCTGGCTCAGGGTCAGCTTGTTACCCACCCACAGCCTCGTGTCCTTCTGTGAGAATCCATCTTTTGGGTAGCTCTAGTTTACAGGGACGTTATTTCCAAATCTGCATACCTAAGCTCAGGCACATAAATCCATATTGGGCATCAAAATAAAAGCAGGTTTCTATTCCGAGGCACTGCACACCTACAGCTCCCAATGGAGAAAAGTGGAAGTGTTATGATTAAAGCTTTATTTCATGTTGCCAGGTTGCCTGCAGCAAAGCCTTCATCATCAAATTGTGTATAAACGGAGTCTCTGTAAGATGCTACATTTCAACTAAGCTCTAACAAGAACCACTCAAGAGAAAAGTGCATTTCCTTCCAGTTTATTCCTTTGGTTTCAATTGTGATAAGTTACAAATCCATTGTAAGATAGATACAGGGGCACACAGCTCTAAGCTAATTCATCCTAAACCAGTGATCTATATGGAAGGTTAGATAATGCTGCATTATGCATGAGAATATCAGTTTCTTTATGAACAGCCCCCCACTGCCATGTGCTGGGAGGGCTGAATTAGACATGATGAACATAATAAAGCAAAGGCATCTGTATTTAGGATATCTTTTAAAAAGCATTTGCCTGACCCTGCACTTTCAATACATACCTGCATCCATTCCCCTTTTAACCACCACAGACCTCCATAATTCTTAAAATCTCATGTTAAGGTGAACAGCAAAAAAGAGAAAAATAAGATCTTACTGCTAAAGCCAAATTCCTGGCCTCTGGGGTGCCTACTTGCATAAGATAGTAGCAGAATGTAAATGCAGAAACGAGCACTATGGAAATGCTTATGGATGAGGAAATAATATCATGAATTTTGTTATGTCAAGTGAGACCCTATTTATAAACATACAAAAAGCTTCTTGGTATCTAAGTGATGGGAGGCAAGACATTGTTCATTGTACAAATGAGTGCAAAATATGATAAAAAGGAACTGTAGGGCTCTCAAGAAGAATAATGCATGTGCCATTACCATTTTGACACTGAGGACAGTAGTGCATCCATCACTACTGAGTTGCAGAGAACCTGTTCCTACCCTTTGTGAGTCCTGTGAGAGGTTAAGTACATGGTATGTTTTTGGGGTTGGTCTTTGCAAGATCCTGGAGTTCCTCAGTAGCAGCATGATCAAAGCAAGACTTGAGTATAGTAAGGCAGATTTGGTGGAGAGGCACAGGAGTCATGATTTGAATGTGCCAGATCTTGGCCTGTGTGTGCCAGAGACAATGTGAGACAATTTCACATTGCCTTGAAAGTAGCAGCAGCTTAAGCAGGGTACAGGCAGCTGTTTGCACTGCTGACAGGCCAGGCAGAGACTCTGCAGGTGAGATGCCTGTTAGTGGTCTTGTGGTTTGTACCATTATCCCCTTTCTCTCCTTAAATAAATGCAACAGCCAATCTATTCTGTATTCATTTTCTTTCCACTTCCTTCTGTAGTTAACCTCCATTGGACAGGACTCAGGAAAAGTGAGCACTCAAGCATAGCTGCCTGTCTAGGGGTTGGATCCCAGGGTGAAAAGCTGGACTGATTGCCAGCTTTCAAGACATGACAAAAAGCTGCAAGGCTTGATAGACAATGTCCAATGTGAGTTTAGACTCCAGAGACTTAAAAATCCCAACCAGCTGGGAGTACAAGGGTGAGCTGGCTCAATGCTGCCACAGCATTCACTCAGAACTGGGGCAGTGGTGCCTTTCTGTACCAGCCTGTGCAGCCACACAAAGCTCCAGGTGGTTTAAGGAAAGCTAAGGCCAGTTGTGTTCCGTTGATACCATGTTCAAGACAGATTTTGGTGCCTATACCTTCCACTGCCAAGGAGCAGCTGCTTTTGGATGGAGAAAATCTCCACTTTCAGATGAAGAAAATCTCCAAGTTATCAAAGTCAAGTTGCTCTGGAGGACTATGGTGCCTTCACATCTGCTGTACAATACATAGACACATCAGGTTTAGTTTTTCCAAGGACATTGATGGGACTTAGAAACCAAATCCCATTCAGAAGGCACACTCCACACAGAGCTACACCAGCCACTGCAGACATCTGTAAACAAGGGACAGTGGCTGAGACGCTGACTGTGCAATGCTAAATATATTTGTTGTTCTCTGTCATTGCTTTAATAGGAGCCACTATAAAGACATCCAGTCACTGGCTTTTTGCTGTTGCACTTTCCTAACCTTGTCAATCTTTGAGTTTGGGATTATAGCAGTGAGTAGTTTATCTCCTCTGAAGGAGTAACAAAATGCCGCGGCTCTCAGACCTCTTATCTCACAGACCCTTATCTTTGTTACTTCCAGTTGTGCCTGGGGAAAGGATGAGGAGCAGATGAACACCCAGGAATTTAGCACATTATTAGTATTTTGCTTAACCTAGGGGCAAGGAACAAAACAAGTGAGCTGAGTGCTGTGAAGTAGCGCTTAACTTTGTCTCCCGATCTCTGAATCTCGCACATTAAAGGATGGTGCTGCCGTTTGATACCTGCTGCTGCTAAGAGAATGCATAATGATAAAACCACCAGCTAAGCTCTTACATCATTTTACAATCAGGCATCTCAAAAACTGTTTATCTGATCAGCACCAAATTCTGTCAGAGCGTTGACATGTGCATTTCTAAATAATTTCAGTATGTCAACCTGAATAGACACACAGAATCAGAGAGTTAATTATCTTTGACAACTTTGCCAGCTAATTTCCTATTTATATGTACCAAACTAGGGGCCTCTTTTATCCTTCCTTGTCACAAAGAGTTTATCAATCAAATCAAGGCCTAAAATTGGCTGCCAAGGCAGCCTGCCATACCAAAGGGGAGTTTATCTGTTTGAAATCTTTCCGACTACCTAATGACAGCAACATTGACATGAAACATAATAGGCATTGTTTTGTATTGTTCCTCCTCTCTCCCTGCCCCCTCCCTTTTCCTGCTCACCACTGCCTCTTTGGGAGAAGGTGCAGCTCTGACTGGTCCCTCCCCTGCCCTCCTGCTGTTCCTGATTCCCAAACGTGCCCGTGTGTGGATGGAGCTGTCAGGACCAGGTTTGGGCTGCACTCAGCTCACCTCCGGATTGGAGCTGACAGAACCTGCCCGTGTCAACTCCATCCTTGTCTCTGCCAATTCCAGAGCATTTGTTGGGGAATATGAACAATGTTAAAAACCACCCACTCCTGCTGACAGGGATTAGATGGCAGAGCTTTGGGTGCATGTTGTCACTACTTTTCCCTGACAGGCAGTTATGTTTTACCTTAATAGCCATATATCTCCTCTCCAGTTCCCTTTAACGGGGTGGAATTTTACAAGGGTACCAAGAGGTTGGCACTTTGTGCATGCTGGTGTTATCCCTCTTCAGGGAACTCCCCCTTACACACACCATATAAAAACATGCTGCATCCCACAGTAAAGGCAACAGAAAAAAATCCATGGTTCTTGCTGGTACTTTACTAGGATTTTCTTTCTCATCCTGGCTGGGGAAAGGCCAAGCAGTTGGTAGCTGAATCCTAATGGTCAGCTGAACCCACACAGGCAAGTTGTGCTGGAGGTGGCAAGATTCTTCATACATTATGGTCCTGATCAATCATGCCACTCTTATTAAATTAAAACAAATTAAAATATAGAACTCTTCAAACATTTTGAGTTGTTGCTTAGACAGTCACCACTCCTCAACTAGGCTACATAGAAAAAGTTATCTCTTATGTGAGAAAAAGAGAAAACATGGTGCTGCCTGTATTCTTGGAAATGGGGCCTTTTTTCTCACCAACATAGCCACGCCAACTTGTGGTGGAAGATACCTTCCTGATGTGTAAAAGGAGATAAAATGTCTTCTCCAGTGATCTCCACGGCCTCTGAGTATCTCAAGGCTGTTCTCCCCAAAATAAGCCACAGAGATAGAATCACATGCTTTTAATAATCCACTAAATCTGCAGACATTTTCTGTCTTTAGAAACTGACTGCCTTACTAATTCCAAACTTTTTATCCCAAAAGCAACTTCTCATTCAATCAGTTTCACAACATGGTGGTGGAAGAGGAGCAGCTGAGCTTGTACTCTTTCTATAGTTGAAGTAGGCATCCAAGATGTGCATCCTGCCCCTTACAGGATGAGGTCTCACAGCAGGTACAAAGCATCTGCAATGAAATGACTCATTGCAATGAGGTCTGGAAATCAGATTTTATGTTATTTTATTACTTACTATCTAATGTCACCCAAAAGCCTCAAGGGCCCAATTAATCAGGAAATATGTTTGGCTTTTGGACTTCAGTTGCCCATTCCCTGGGGCTTCTGCAGTGCAGGGGTTGGACATATGTTACTTGCTCACACTCTAAGAAATTATATTTGCATGGGGAGTGATACCTGCTAGTCCAGAATTAAGATGTCAAGACCTTCTCTCATTCAAATGCCAGCACTCTCAGCTGGAATGTGTCTGGAGAGGGCCCACAACCCAGTGAACAGCTTGGTTCATAACCTTCACCTTCCCACGAGAGTCTGAGGCAAGATCCAGCTGTTTGGGTAACACAGTGGAATAGGAAATGAGAGAGCATGTGTTCCTACACCCTCCTTAGTTCTCACTGAGGAGTATAAAGTGACTCACCACAAATAACCCAAGTAACCAGAAAAAAAAAAAGATTTCATGAACCCACAAAACTGATATTGATTCCTCTTCAGGTCTGCTGAGTCTGTGGAGAAACCTTTTCCACATTTAAAATCAATGGCAAAACTGTATCAGGAAGGGTATTTCTTTCTCCCTGGGTATACAAACCTGGGTTGGCTTTATGCTGCTAAAGCTGTGCTGGTTTCTTTGGAAACAATCAACAGCAACTCTAAAGTTTATGAATTTTTCTCCTTTGCATTGCTTGTCCAGAAGATTTGGAACTTTTCAATGGTGCCAACAAAATCAAGTTATTTTAGGACTATTAAAAGGCTGGTTTGTATTCATAGAAAATCTGCAGGCAGCCTAGAGGAACTTTCTACAACTTATTCTGAGGCACACAAATAAACTTTTCATCTGGCAGCTGTTCCAAGGATCCCACACTTCAGAAGGTAAAACAGCAACTGCTGGGTTGCTTTGATCTACTAAGCCACCATAGAAAATCCCTGTTCCAAGATCCCAGTGCCTGCATATGGCATGGTTTTGGGAAGAGCAGCTCTGGAACAGACCTATGCAGAGACAAATGTACTCAAAAACATTCAGTGTCTTCCAGGAAACTTCCAGCAATGGATCTCACACTCCAGCAGCAGAAAAAATGGCCCATGACACAGCTGGGGAGTAACAGTGTGGGTTAATGTTAGTAATGGCTATTATCTTTATTTCCTTGTCCCTGGAAGATAAAAACTCAAGAACATTCCTAAATATGGGAAATGATTGTGTCCAGACTCCAGAGAACAATCCTTGGTGATTAATCCTGCTGCCCTGGTGTGCTGTGAAGGGCTGCTTAGAATTAGTGAAGGATTGCTAAGGTTTCACCAAACACACACAGAAGTCACAGGCAGGAAATACTGAACAGCAAAGTCCTCATCTTTTCACTGCATTAATAAAATCACAGTTGCAATAGTGAAAGGTCTCACATACCCAAGAACCAGTTCCCACCAGGGAACTCTCATAAAAAGGAGGAGATTAGCTCTGCCTTTGCCAGGGCTCCCAGCACACACTGTTGGTGATGCAGATCCTTATCCAGGAGAAGATGGGCAGAGATCAGCAATTCATTTCACATTAGCTGGTATTGAACATCAGTCATTACAACCAGCACAGCCCAGATTTGAGCCAGTGACCTGAGGGTGAAAGGCTGCAGCTTCCCAGGCCGGTGATCATTACGTTTTGACACAACCAATTATTCAAAAACAGTCACTCAGAGCTCAATTAAAATTTCAGTAACTTAACCTTTTCTTTGCTTCTCCCTTTGTCTCCTGCACATCCTGTCCCCCAGTTTAAATAAACTGAACACTTTGTCACTGCACTATATAATTCTGTATTCAAACTGTCAGGACCTACCGTGGTCACCTCTGTCACTGTCTCTGCCAATCCCAACGTGCTTGCTCAGGCCTCTGAACAGTATTAAATGTTCCCCCTGACAGACACTTTGATAACATCACCAAGCACACACATTGAGGCAAATTCCTTCTGACAGCATTCACTCAACAAGCTGAAAACTAAGGAGGGACACGGATTTGTTTTAGTTACTTTGCCTGTGTGATAGATGTTATAATTAACTCTCTGTCTAATACCAAAAAGCTATTGTTAAGTTTCACTGCCTTTGAAGATTCACATTTGTAGCAGCAAACCTCTCAAATGAACACATTTAGCAATGACTGCATTTTTCAGTGATTTCTTAATGTTGCCAAACAGCAGCACTGAATATTTATAGAGTTCCTGTTAAAAAATTACACATAGCATTGCTTGTTTTTGCTTTGATCTAGAATTTATTGCCTATGAAGTAAAAAAAAAAAACAAACAAAAAAAAAAACCAAAAAAACAACACAGCCCCCTCTAATCTTGAGACCTTCAGTGCATGTTGGCTGCTTAATACTGTGTAGAGGCAGGTCAACTCAGGCTCCAAATCCAATTAAATTAATGCAACCTCCTGGACAACATGGAATCATTATTGCTGCAACCATTCTAACATTTATCACATCCACACAGTCATCCATCAGAAACTAAACTCTTAAGTCTCCTACGCTGTGTTCACCATAATGGATCCAGTAATTTCTTTTTTTCTCCAGCAAAAGCAAATGATTACAAACAGACTCTACAGCGCTGTGTCCACCCCCTGTGCCACCAGCAGGGTCTGCACTGCAGTTTAACAAGTGGGTGCCCCTGCCCTGAGAGCTTCCTGCCAAAGCAAACGCCCCTGCAGCCCTTGGGGAGTGGTGAAGAACTGGGACTGACACCAGTTCTGGGGATGCCACCAAAGGTGAGGTGCATGGCTGGGTAAATCACCAGCTTCAGAGACAGCTTAAGCCACAAGGACTCACCACGTGGTGGGAAGCTGGCAGGAAGGAAGTGCAAAAAAGCTGCTAATAACAGGGTAGAAGTTTGTGTCAAAATAGGTCTCTGCTCAACTCCCATCGATTTCGAGTCCCTTAAACACAACCACCAACGTGTAATTTGCAGTACCACAGATGCCACCTTTGGATTTGGCCCAGGAGGTAACTTTCTGACAGCATCATGGGTTTCCCCGTTATGAGAACACACACTTTTCACTGGCTGCTCTGAGGAGAATATCTGTGATGGAAAAAGCTAAAATAATCCACTCTACAAACACTGATACTGCACTTTCTGAACTGCTGTTCCTCCCATTTCTCCTTGGAACGTGGATGAAGTCAGTCATTTTGGATTTCTACCTGCCAGGAAAATAATAATGAACTAACTAAAAGTGCTCTATAGTTGCCTGCTGCCCCAAGCAGCACACAGGGCTCCCATGCTCCAGAGGATGTGCCTGATTCCTCTGCTTTCAATACTCTACACAACCCAGCAGAAACAAAGCACTCAGCAACCTCAGCACTGATTTCTGCTGATTTTATTGGTCCTGGGATGTGACAAAAGCACCTATGCAACTTAAGTTTTTTGATTTTGAAAATAAAAATAAAAACCAAATTGCTATTGGCATTTTTACTTCCCACTCCTGGATTTGTCCCTTTCACTACCATTGTGGATCATTCCCACAATGAACTTCACAGTACCCTCATCTTCATTAGCTCTCCAGGCTAAGCTGTTTAATGGCTACAGTGACACAAACAAAGGCACCACCAGTGTTCCTAGGCGCTGTCTGGCATTTTCAACAGCCTGACCATGAGCTGGACATGTTTCCTATAGAGCTACTGAAGAGTGTGAGCAGAAAGGATAATTTTTCTGTACCACCTTCACATAATGAGTTATTTAAATTATCTTTCTTCTTTTATCATAATGATTTTTTTTAATCTTGAGATTGATTTTACATGAAAACCTGTCACTACCCTTTAAGGAGTAAGCAATATAATGGTTTGGTTTAATAATTATTGTCGTTTCCTAGACTACCTCAAGCACAGACAACAGCCCTGCTCTGATGAAATATAGCCAAAGATTGATTACAGAGTTGATATACTCATGTCCTATGTCCTAGGCAGGTGAGATATTCTCATTTTGATTCTAAATGTGGCATTGGAGTAGTTGGAATTTACTACTGCCATAGTAAATACCGTGACCATGTTTCCACTGATAAACATTTCTTCTGGGGTTTATTCTGTAACTTGCTCATAAGCATCTGCTTGAAGTTTGGTGGAGAAGTGGAAGAGAACATGATTTTAAAGAATAATAATAATAAAATATTTCAGCTCCTTTAAACTACAAGAGTATTAAGAAAACACAAGTTAAGCAGTTTATGAAGCTTAAATGTTCTGGGGTATTGGTATAATACATCAAGAAAGTTCTTCTCTCAATGTACACTTCTGTAAAATGCATAACAATACCTGCTTAAATTCAAATTTACCCAGGAGAACAGAATGTCTCTGAATTGCTCGTCTGCTTTATCATGCAAATGTTTTCTTTATCCTACAAACATTCTTATGGATAAATAAAACAGTTTAAAATTATATATTATACTTTAAATATATGTGCAATGTTAGAGAGAATAAAGCCTGTGGATTAGATTTTCTGGGCCAGTGTAAAGTGAGGAACTTCATTCAGTCCTGTAACATTTGTTCAGATGTACAGTGGCATCTCTAAGATAGAGCTATGAATTTTTTTACAGATTATGGCCTTGATAGACATGTTCAATATATCCTTTCTAGGATGAAACTTATGGGTATGCATTGCATTTAGTCTGACTTTGCTGCATTTAAACTTGGTGTTCTCAACAGGCCTCAGAAACAGCTGGAGCTGTGCCCAACAGCTGGCTCTGCTGCCCTGCACTTTTACTCACAGGGATGTCTTCTGGGACAGGGAGATTCCCTGCTTGGAGCCCAGGGACCTACACAGCCCAGAGGCCCAGGAGGGACAGAATGCAAGGAAATGCTACCCAAAGGTCTAATTTTGGCATGGAAACCTCCCTTAGCACTTGTTCACTCAATGTTTGGTCATTCTCTGAGGTACTCACTGCTGGAGGTGCCCAGAAGGAGCTGTTCTGCTGCTGGACCTCCTGCTTCCACTTTTGTACATAACGATAGAATTCTGTTTTATTTTTGCTGAAGAGGTATCACTTGCTTTTTAAGTTATCAATGGATATATTTTTTTGTATTACCAGATGTCATTTAAACTAGTGAACACAACCACTTGTGTGGCAGTTTGTGACTTTATTTCTTCTGCACATCCTTGCCCTCCTGAACCAAATTGCATCAGACTGGGGGAGGTGTGGGTGGGGGAGTGTTCCAACATTTGTAAAATTATTAATCTTATTGTTTCTTTCCTTTCTAATATATATATATCAGCTGGGAGATGTTGTGATTCTTGCTAGCTCTGGGGCTGTTTTTAATTCTCTCCCATTTTCAAACAGATATTAACACCTGTAATGCTGGCCAGTGTTGCACCCTTCCTCTGGATGTTGGTAGAGCTGCCTCTCAATTCCTAAAGATCATCATTACCTGCTAGATAAGAGGAGGTTTCTTTGTTTCTTATCACTGCCTGGTATAGAGAAAGATTACAAAGGATTTACTGAACAAGCTGCCCATGGGCTGAGAAATTACCTGACACGATGCTCAGGATGCTCAGCGATGAATTCAGGAGGAGCCTGTGAAGTTCTCTCTTAACGTCTATGATTATTTTGGGTTACTTGGTACTATTTCTCTTACAGTGATAATGTGGCCAGCCGAAGATCTGCAGATCTTTTGCTCTGCCTTTGACTCAACCTTCCTTGAGAGGAATTAAAAGTCTTGCTGCAGCATTTGTGGGTGATGCTACCTAAATGTAAGAAAACCCACTTTCTTCCCTGAGTTTCAAATGGGTGGTAAGGAAGATGTTGCTGCACAGGTTAATGATGGAACTTCCTCAGTCCTGAGCAGCTTTTTAGCATGTTCAATTTCAAATTAAAACCATTTGCCACCAATTTCTCTCAGTGAATGAAAAGATCAAAGACATCTGCTTGAACTCTTTATATAGATGACACGTGCATTAATTTGTTGTCTTGTCTATTAGCTCTACATTAAAAAAAAAAAAAAGATCATGAATCCATAATATCCATAATGAGATTAAATGGTATTTTTCTACTTGGGAAGCAGAGCATATATTACAGAAAAGAAGACAGAACACATTCTATATTTGACCCTTATGTCAAAGGACACCAACCAAACAGAGTGGATCTGTATAATTAATCCCCACTATCATAAGTAGGTTTAAACAAAAGTAAGAGATTTCATAAACGATTGAAAGCAAAGCTCTACATTTCCTTCTCCTTGTGATAACACCATTAATTTAAAACAACCTAGATCTCATCAGCCACTCTGTAACAATTTGGGGAAAATTAGATCTTCATTTCGAACATGTAAAAAATGTATTTTAAAAACAGATTTTATTTTACACACCAGCACCAACTTCAAGACAAAGCACACATATTGTAATTTGTCCTGTTAAATGGGATGAAAATGCGGTGTGGGTTTTCCTTGGGTTTTGTAGCTCTTGAGGAACCAAGAATAAGCTTTTTATCATAGGAATTTGGACAGAGCTTTAGGGAAACAACAGATCAGAGCAAGACTGAGGAACCCCAAAGATTGCACTCTCAGCCCCAAAGTTTATCATTGCTAAGGCAAGTTCTACCCATGGTACAAACACAGTCCTCCCACTTCCAGTGCCTCATTTGATGGAATAAAGGTCAAAAATTGCATCTTTTCTAAGTAATTCTGCTTTCTACCAATGAGACAAATGACATCTTGCTGTCTGTCTGCCAAGAAGGATCTGTTACACTTTACTCACCCCCATTTCCCTGTTCTGTTTTGTAAATTCTGTCCTCATTGAAGGTGCTCATTGCTACATAGACATAATGATTATAGAATTATAATTATATACCAAGTTAATATTTATGCACCTATAATTATCAGCTAAGTTCATTTTTAGAAGATCTTAATAATAATAATACTCAGATGCTTCCTTTCTGTCCACTATTCCCATGTGGATCCCTCTGCTGTATCCTCCAGGTGTCCCAGGAGAGAAACTGCACAACTTAAATGCACTCTCTATGCAAACATACAGTAAATTCATACACTACAAACACCTGGAAGTTGACAGCTTAAGTACAGTTCTGGAGATGTAGGATTTTTCACCTCCAAATACAGACCTTTTTCCCTATCTGCTAAATGCAGATCTAAAGGCAAGGAACATGGAAAATAGATACCAAACTGGCTGGAAAGTCACATACAGCAGATAAACACCTTGGAGACTGTAAAGTAGCTCAGATACTTATTTATTTGCTTGAAACAGTCCAAGCAGCTTTTCACTAAGGAATTCTTTTAGCTCACTGCAACCCTTGGAACCAAAGTTGTTTATTTTTAATAATAATAACCAACAGCAATCAACAACACAGCTCACGATCCCAAGTCCAGTATGATCCAAATACAACAATGAAACTGGAGTTTGGAAATATCTCAAATCTCATCCTAAGCTGTTACAAGTCAGAATAGTTCTATTTATTGCAAGAGAGTTGTGTTGATTTTTATCACCTGAGAATCTGACCATGTAACCCCATATTCACCAAAGTAATCTAACATTATATCAGGCAACCAGTTAAGCAGCTCTTTGTTTTTCTCTCTCATATCCTGTCTCTTCAATTGCTGCAAGCAATTAAGTGCCCACCACTTGTTTGAACAACCAAAACAAAATAATTACAAATGCATGTTACACTACAACAATTGCATATTAATAAATGCTTGGGGCCAATTAATCATTACCCCATCAATATCTAATTTGCATAAAACTATTCTCTTTAAAGACTCCGTGTTTGGGGTGACAGGGTTACCTCATTGATTATGCAAATTCCTCATCAAGCTTTGCAGAAACAGACAAAAGAAATAAAAAGGCTTGTCTGTTCCAGCCAGCATCCCACTGCTATCAGGCAAGACAAAATTGAGCGGGGAAAGGAGAGGAAGAAGGAGAGAAGCAGCAATGTAGACAAGTTTTAAAAGGTGGGCTACAGTTCAGGCTTAGGAATACAAAACTGAAAAAAATTGAATCCAGAGTACACCAACTAAGAAGGCACTTGGGGGCTTCATGCTTTACAGTCATGTCATCTCACAAACTCCAATTAAACAGCTTAAAACCAGTGTTACACTTTTCCATTTTACCTAGAGCTTCCTCACAGGTACATCCTAAAAGGAGATCCTAAACCAAAGTCCTACAGATGAACCCACCAATAACATGATGCATTCCCCTTGAGACCTGGGATATTCATTTGCTCCAAGATTTTCTGGAAAAATGCTGGCTTCTTAAGTTAGCAAATTTCTCCTTGAATCTTAGGAAGAATTCTCACCCTGACAGTGGGCAGCAATTATAATTGCAATATTTTTCCACTTGCACAACTGGGCTGTGAATTAAACAGGCCACAGCTCAAACCATTCCTGGCTGGCTCTGCAGCAAAAGGCTCTTGTCCTGTCAGCCCAAAGTCCTGGCCATGGCACAGCTCAGTGCCACCAGCCAGCTGCTGGGACAAAGCAAAAGGAGCACAGGACAGCCTGCAGCTGCATCCTGAGCAGAAATAACAGTGTTTCTTGACTCCACTTTTGCAGTGATACAAGGAATTTAGCACTGGTCTATTTCTCCAGGCCTGTGCAAAGTAGGAGCACTGTATTTTATCCTTTCAGGAATGTTTTTTCCTTCAGTGACCAAGAACTAATAGTAATTATATAAGCCGATCTCCTGAAGGATAATTAAACCTCCTTTTTATGGTAAAAGGAAAGGCACAGCTTCATCTTTCCTCAGAGTGAGAGAACATGAAAACAAAACAAAACAAAAAATCCTTCAGAAAGCTGAGATTCTCTATGGCTACAGGCTTTTAGGGCTGCAGTGGGGTGGGCAGCAAGATGGAGAACAGCTAGACCAGGTTTTGCACTATCCAAAGTACACATACCCACAGAAGAGGCCAAATATTTGGAAATTGAAAATAGCAAGAGTAAAAGCAA
>NW_005054343.1:5553053-5581828 GCF_000277835.1 Geospiza fortis
TAGGGAAAGCAGAAGACTTCCCATAGCAAGTACTGCAAAAAAACCCCACTAGTGTAGCATATTTTATACCTGCAACATACTTCATGCTCTATTCTCCATGGAGGGCTTTTCAACACCAAAATGGGGGACAAGGTGAAGAGAAGGGAGTTTAAAGTGCAAGCTGCACTCTCTGCTCCAAAAAGCACACTATGCTGATTCAAAAAAAACATTTTCAAAAATGCCTGTGGGTAAATTTGAGCTGCCCACAGCTCCCCAGGGGCAGTCAAACTTGCTGTCGAGCCATTTATGTGGATTTCAGTCAAATTCTAATTTTAGTGTTCATTAAACATGGGTAATTCCCAAGCCAATCCCTGCATCACCTACTACACATAATACCTCTACAATATAGGTCATCCTAGCTTAGAAAACATATACAGACATCAAAGTGCAACCATTTCATTATAAGTATTAACTTTATAAATAATTATGAACTTCTTAATTCCTTACAAGATGCTGTATAATCACAAATGTTTTTTTTAAAAAAACCCTTACAATAGGAAGAGGGTGGGAGTTTATGGTATAGAAGAGTGTGTGTGTGTATGTATATATTTTTATATTTATGTATGTATATTTACAAACCACCCACACACAGGCATTAGAGAAAGAAGAGAGGTCTAAATATGAATCTACTTCAGGCAGAAGGGAAGATGTTTCCTTGAGACATCTTGAAGACAAAGCCTGGCTTCTGCTGCAATATAAAGAAAGCCTGAAACCTGCTGTATTAATGTGAGGTGTTCTCAGCTCCTCATTCCTCCAAGGAGTTCTCCTATGCAGAAAGGTCCCAATCACCCATGGTGCTGCTGGTTTCAGGTACTTTTGAGACACTGGGGTTGAAGTAGGGACACAGTAGCAAAACTGTGAGTACTCTGCACGAAGAGGGGTATGGGATACAGCCACATCCTTCCTTCCCCTTTTCCCTCACCCCCTCCAGCCCTGTGACCCTGAGAGTGCAGGTGACTCTGTGCCTACCAAAATGTGGCATTTCTTTTGTGTGTCACACAGGAAGAACATGGTTTTGCTCACTTTTTGGATGCTAGAACAGGAGTGTAGATCCATTTGTGCTCTCAGCAGCTCTCTGGAACTTGCGTGACCAGGCTGAGCCTTGTTACTGCAGAGGGAATTGTATCACATCTCCACAGAAATGAAATAGGAAGGAGATACTTCAGCACTGTGCTAGATTATGCCAGAACTCATAAAATAATTAAAACTGGCCAATTATGTCAGACCAAAGAAGTCTGACACACACAGAGCAGGGAAGATGTTGTAACACTGGATGGAGGCACTCTACTGAAATGAACCCTAGAAGAGGATACATTTCCCAAAGAACGTTGATATATAATTCAATATTAAACACTGTTATTTTGTCAAAAGCATGGAAATCCCTGGTGAACTTCAGAACTACAAAGATACTGCCTTGGAGCCAGACACGGGCTGAGCTGGGAAGAAATGGATCTCAGAGCAATAATGAAATTCAGTCCATTTTTTGACAGCTTGCAAGGGGGCCTGCCTGGGTCTTGCCAAAGGAGGGCTCTTGGCCACAGGAGCCAGGCTGGCCCTGACACAGCCCAGAGCCACTCTGCACTGGGCAGCTGGGACACACACCACTGACTACTTCAGATGGTCCCAAAAAGCCTCCTCCAAAACAACGCTCCATGAGAATCATTGATTATTTCCTTTCAGCAACATCTGCTATTAATCCAATAGCAGCATTTTAAAAATGTGCCCTTGCCCAGCATTAATGTGAGAGAGTGGATTAAATATAGTTTGACTGCTTGCATTTTAACAGCTCCATAGCTAATGTTGTTTATGGACTGTTGGGTTTCTTTTTATTAATTTATATTGATTTTAAGTGCTCAGAAAAGCAAATCCTGATGGAATGAACTGGAGCCAGGCACAGCACTGATCAGCAGTAGGCACACATCCCTGCACTGCTGCCAGGGGAACTCATTTGCAGCGAGCACACACCTGCTCCTCCACTGCCAGGGCCCCTCAATGTGAGCTTGTTTCTCCAGCCAAAGCAGACCTTAGTTTTCCACAAGGTGAGCCAGCAGCATCCTAGAGACCAGGCTGGGGTTACTCTGCTTCTCTTGGTCTCAGTCTAACCTAAGAGTGCTTTTAACGCTGCTTGCAAAACTCAAGGTAGAAACATGCAGGTTTCTATGTGAGAACAAAAAAACCCAATGGCACTTGCAAGAATATGGCAGAAATTGAACAAAAATACTGAAGTCCCAAGCAATTCACAAAATCTCTGCACTGAGCTGGTCACGAAGTAACAGCAATTTGCACAGGAACTCCAGAGCTGCACAGTTCATGGCCAACTGCTTTCTATCACCTAGAAACAAACCCAGACCCCCATTCCATCCTTTCCCTCAACACTTTTGCTCAGCTGGTGACTTATACAATCACACAACCTCGCTATTCCTAAGCAATTCAGGGTAAATGAGGCTAATCACTGCTGCTCAGCACAGCTGACTCTTATCCCTTCTCCAATCTTACTTAGGAAATTGCAGTGGGATTGATTATTTGGGATGGGATTTCAACCCCTCACACTCCTTGCTAGGTCACATGTCGTGGTTTATTTATATCCACCTCAGTCATCCTAAGGACAAGTGGAAATTTGTCAGGGCATTTGGACAGAGTAAGAGTCGAGGCAAATGTAAAGGGCATTTTTAGATTTTTTTCCTGCTCTGGACCTTCGCTTGCCCTGGATCTGGCTGCTTTTGTGAAGTTATTGGCTAAACCAACCTTGCCACTTACAGCAGTACAAAGCATGTAAACAGAAAGTTGTGATTGATACACAGAGCATTGCTAATTAGCTCAGAAGGACACAGTTAGTAAAGAAGGAGCCAGTGGGTAAAATGGAGGGAGAAGGAAATGCAGCTATTTATAAATCCTAAGTATGCATAAATAAAACAATAAATAGGAGTGGAAAGAGGAAGAGAATTGAAAGCCACAGATAAAAATGAGAAACTAAGAAATGTAGAAGAGTGATAACAGAGGTAAAAGGTTTTAAGGGCAGCAGAATTAACAGCAATAAGAATTTCTTTTTAGTGTGTTAAAAACATATGGAATCCTAAGAATGAAATGAAACGATGCCAAAAGGCAGATATGTTCACTAACAGTAACAAGCTTTGTTTAAGGCTGCAAGAGGCACAAACATTGGCAAATTGACAAATATTTACAAAATATCACTTGCAAAGTGAAACAAACATCTAAGTTGGGCAAAGTCAAATGTGCTGAAAAGTCTCTTCTACACAAGAGGAGGCAGGAAGATTTAAGCAGCTCTCCTCACACAGGGAATGCTGTGATCTTTTCAGGCTATAAAGCCTGCACAGAAACTCTGCTTCTTCATTAATCTGTGTGGAAGCTCCCACCATCCAAGCCATGCGCTAATGGGAATGCCATCCCTGCTGCAAGGTGCACTTGAGCCAATGCTAACAGAACACAGGAAAAATAAACACACAGGGAAATCCAGAATATGTTTCTGATCAAGTTGTGTGATTACACAGAGCTGCTTCTGTCTCTTGGTTTCCCAATTTGTAAAATGAAGAAATAGGCATCCCTTTCTGGCAAGTTTTTTAAGTTAAGGAACACCTGAGATGCCCTAGGACTGGTACTTTAAGAGTGTTATGCACAGTGCTATACAATATCTAAGCCACTTTTTCAGGGAAGAAGGATTTACCTATCACATAAAAGCACCACACATGTTTCACAGCACTTCAAGGACAAAAAAATAAAAAGCAGAAGAAAAAAGAAAAAATCCACCAAATCCATTTAGATTTTCCATAAAAATCAGAAGGGTGTATGCCCAGCAGCTCCTGACAGCCAGTGGGCACTGAGAAGCTACAGCCCTTTCAAAAGCTCAGCTTAAATATTTCTTGGTTTTGACCCAATAAATTCTGCAAAGAAATGAGTAAATACCTCACTTCAGTTCCTATCATCTCCGCTTCCCTCTCTTCCTGGCAGCCCAATAGTGAATTCATTAAATTTCATTAAAATATACATCTGGTTTCTGCTTTTACAAGGCTATGAAATCTGCAGGTCTTTGCAGACCAAAATCAGCTGTTCCCTGTTTAATTCAGCCCTTCTGGCATCTGGACTCTAGATTTGAGTCAAAGATCCCCCCTACTCAGCTGACAGTCAGCAGGTTCCTGGGGTATGAGCACCAGTTCAGCTAAAGATTGTGGAAGATTAAGCTTGGCTTGATGATGATGAAGTTTGGAGCTCTGGTACTAGAAAACTACAACTCCCGTAAGACATCCTGGCAGTCGGGATAGAAGCAGATTACATGTCAAAGGGACCCAAAACTTATTTTGGTTCTAAAACCACAAACTCAAGAAGTCCAAGTAGAAACAAGATCCTTCATATGCTTTCCCCAATGGAGAATGAATACTTTTGTGATGATAATGAATTTTCCTCTTAGAAAAATCCATAAATCATGTTTTCTATTAAAAAAATAAATTTTAGAAAAATCTGTGGTAGAAAGTTCCAACAGCAATTGGATCCCTTGCAGGATGCTCCATGCCCTTGCCTGGTCTGTATTCACTCTCAAACATACATGGATGGACTGAGTTGCTTTGACACTGACAAATATTCCTTTTGGCAGATCCAAAATGCATCATTTTGACTTGGGAGAGTCTCTGCTAAGATAGGTTCACAGGCACTTGACATTTCATCTCAAGGCTACAAGGAAGCAATGTGCTTCTTCCTTTCTTCCTCTGAAACCAAAGAGCCAGGGCTCTTATCTTGGATGTGGAAATTGAGATTTTATTCCCACCCCTCACATGAGTGGGAATTTTATTATTCCCACCCCTCACTCTTCTAAGTGACTGCTCACTGCTGGACACTCCCAGGCTATGGTCTGTCAGAATCCCCTTTTAATACTGATAAAACAACTCTACATAGTAGAAAGAGTAAGTGTGCAGTGCCTAAAACTGCATTGCACTTTGTAAGGCACATACAGACCACACTGGGAAAGTGAGGGTGAAACAGGATAACACTGGAATCTCACTGTCCTTCACTCCTGTAATGCAAAGTTGAGAAGCTTAGGAAATTATTCTTACCCTGAAAATGCAAAGATTACTATCACCCTTTTAAAAAATAAGCCCCTAACCTTGTTTGTAAAGGCTAAAAAGCACCACAACCCCACTGTACACACAGACACACTGCCACCACCAGCAAATCCCAAATCCCAATGTCTCCTTGGACTTAGATAAAGGTCATGCCTTTACCATCCTGATTCAAAATTTTCTGTACCTCAACAGTGGCTATTTTCCACCTCCTGTGACCTTGAGAAACGCTGCTCCCTCCAGGCATGCCAATAGTTGTAAAACAGGGAGTGCAGTAGGAAATGGATATGGATAGAGTGAAAGTGATTCTGTTGTCCTTTCACACACCCTCCGTGAGATGTTGAATGTGTTTGAATGTGATCCATCAAGACATTGATCCCTTGGGGAAGTGGAGATGTGTAAGGAAACTTCAAGTGCTTTCTAACCAGATCTAGCTCCAGGAGAATGTACTGAGCAGTACAGTAAGAAGATACATAATTATCGATAGTCCCATGTCATGGGACAAGTCACAGCAGAGGTGAGGGGAAATCAGATGTGTTCTGGGGCTCTGGAGGTTATACAGCCACTCAAAACAATCTCTCCTTGAAAAGTCATGAGCAAACTGCTCTGTTGTGGTCTCTTTAGCTACCCTGTGCTAAACTCAGCCAGAAGAAAAGAACAGCACAATGCATTTTAATAAAACATTTTACAGGAAACACTGCAAAGAGGGTATTCTGTTTTGAGGCTGTCAAATTCCATAATTAAAACAAAAATGTATGATTAGTTATAAGAATTTTCTGCTTATGTTTAAGACCCAAAGAATTAAATCAAAATCCTTAAAAGCCATCACTAAATGAAGGAAATGCAGGAGCTGGCCCTAGCAGTGAAGTCTGTCACCAACACAGGCTTTATCCAGCTTAAGCCACTTCATTCTTTGATCAGAGAAGAGTGGCTTGTGTGGGTTTATTTTAGAAGGCTGGCAAGTGTCTCAGCTAGGACAGCTGTGTGCTTGGGGCTCATCTCAGGAGTAATCCCACTTTCCCCTTCCCCCTCTTGCCAAAGCCCAGGGCTTGGGGTCACAGAGGTCCTGCCAAGCGCCAGGTCACATTCCGGCCAGCAGGAGATGTCACAGCTTTTGGGTTTGCTCACAAGTCCACTGCAAGAAGCAGCATCTAGGCCAAGGAGAGAGTGCTACAATTTCCTCATTTACTCCAGTCCCCACCTCCCAAGACCACCAAGAGATGCCTCCTTCAGGCTGTGTGTCCTGTCAAACCGGGAAGATGCAGGAGAAAGCACCTTCCAAAGGCACTGCCTCTGCCTTGTTCTCACCCTAGAACCAGGTGCACACTGCTCCTGGGAGCCCAGAGCTGCCAGAGGCACTGCTGCCACTCTGCCAGCTCTAAAAGTGGGAGTTTCTCCCTCAACCCGAGGTCAGGCTGAAGGCTCAGCAATCCATTGCACTGGCACACAACATCTCAGAGCACGGCCTGCGCTGCATTAGCATGAGCACTGAGAAGTAAGGTGCAGAATCAGATTTAATTGTCACTGATTGTGTTACAGGACCAAGGAGTGAAGCCTTCTAAACCTTGCTTATCCACAGTGATCTGCCCTGTGGACTGAGAGGAATAAAGAGCACTCACATCTAACCCACAAGAATCAATAGCAAACCCTTTCAGATCCTAATGGTGACAGCTTAGGACATCTCCACACAGGCAGAAGTACTTGCAGGATCACGCCTCTGTTTAGCTTTTGTTTTCTAAGGAGGGGTTTATTGAACATGAAGCTGAACATCTTGTATAGATGCTTTTACATGCTTACTTTCACAAGGTCTGACTTTCTGCAGTGGTTATTGCTGGTGATACAGGTCTTCAGTGATGGCATTTTGGATTTAAGTCAGATCTAAATATGATTGGCTAATTTATCAGCTCAATTTCTAAAGAACCTGGGACAATGGAGCCCCTAACCATAAAAAATGTGACACTGCTCTTTGATTACCAGCTGGGATCTCCAAGCTCTTTTGGCCTACAAAGCGACAGTTTTTCAAAATATACAGCAACTAATATTTCATCTCAGCTGGCAAGGCTCCATAAAATGGTTTGGACCCTACAGTGCACTTAAACCCTTTGATAAACAGGCTCTATAGATGGAGCAGATGGTGGTTCAGGAGTTCAAAATGCTCAAATTTCCAGCTGAACATAAAATAACCTGTAGGCAGAAGCAGAATAACATCTGAACAGGTTGGAACTATGTCTGTGATAGTCTGGTCTACTTGTTAAATGCTGAGGGAGAGCTGGTCTGAAACAGGCATAGGGGATTGGTTGGGATCATCTATTTCTATGGGAGAAAACATCCAGTCCTCTACAGTCACAGAGCAGCTGCATCATTGAGTAGCCCTTTTTACAAGCCAGCCTGGTTCCATCATGACAGCATTTGGCTGTCACGCTCCCATCACTTCATTTGGAAGGCTGTAGGTAAATCTAATTGCTCCAAGGGACAGACATGGACATTTAATCTACCTTTTAAGAGTATTTACAACAACACTGAAGATTTAACCTCTCCTCATTACCTTTCAAAAGGAGATGTCTGCAGAAAGACAGGTCACAGCCATGTGTAAGAAAGCCAAGAGCTGACTGGCTTTTGAGCTGAGATGCAAAGATAGAAAAGAAGCCAATTTCTGCAGTCTGCCAGTGCTGAGTGTGCACGATGCGAGCCACAGCTCCCCATGGAGCCCACAGACCCAAAGCTTCCATGAGGACAAAGTTCAAATGCATTTCACACTGGGGAGAGGTCTGCAAGATTCACCTCAACCACACTCCTGCAGTGTTTTCCTTTTCCAGGATATAAATGATCCCTTGGAAAACATGACTAGCTGGGCAAAATGGGAGGTGCTGAGCTAGCCATGCCTCTGTGCGAGCCAAATTCCCCTCCTGGGATTCTGCTGCCCCAGAACAAGCTTCTCCTGCAGGAAACTGCCAAGTGTAGCTCCAGGAGCTGCCAATTTCCAACCAGAAGAGTTGAAAACCTTGCACAGGTCTGGACAATTTGATCCTAAAAATCCCTCCCTCTTTTTGAGTTGTCTCTGTTAAGTCGATGGATCTGCTTACCTGGGTGCATATCAGTTACAGGAAGAAAGAACACCAATGCTGAGTGTAACTTAGTGACAGCGGTTGCAAAGGGGAAAGAAAACAAAGAACTTCTCATATGCCAAATATTAAACCTTCCATTTGCATGCTTTTCTTCCTTACAGAGCTGGATTTTGACTAGCAGTGACAGCAGTTATAGTGCCCAACAGAAAAGCAGGCGTTCTGGCACCACATCACCCTAATATAAAAAATATTAACTCAGGCTTAGTAACTGTACAATTTCCTGGTGTTCTTTTAAAAATTGGGAGAAATAAAAGGATCTGTGTCAAACATGCACATCTAATGAGTCCCATGACCTAATCTGGAAAAGACTGATCAGGATACTGAAAAAAGCCAGACATGAGGCACTACAGAGATCTGCTCCTTATTGTTGAATTCCAAGGCATACAGTAAGGTACCTCAAAATAATTACCAAACCATTTGTTACTTTTGAAAACAGAAGCTGTCCAGGATATTCTGGTGTCTCTCATACATCTGATATCCTCAATTATTCAATGAAACACAGAACATCAGCATCCAAGTACCAGGTCCTCTCTCTGCTACAGCTCAGGCCATCAGCCTAAGGAATACTGGAGTGAACCTTTGACAGATTAAAAAAACAAACCTCTTGTTTCTGGTAGTCCTTCTCTCTCTCCTTGAATTAGCTAATAAAAAAGTAAGGCTTTTTGTTTTCCCTATTAAAAAAAAAAGGCAGAAAAAATGAATATTTCCAGAAATTAAATTGCAAGTTGTGTTATTTTTAGGGGGTTAGATGACAGGAGGCATCACATTTGAAAGTACTCACTTGATCAAAGAGCCCTAAAAGGATTCAGCAGTACTGAGAACTATATATCAAATAGGATTATGACAGAATTAAGGGACTGAGCCATTTATAACTTAGGGCAGTCTCCCTCTTTGAAGCCTGCCTTGGTAATTGATCCATTTTTCTATAAACCAGAACCATAGCATTGCATTAAAAATCTGTATCTATTCCAGAACTATTAGCTTTCCACAAGATAATCAGGGGAAAAGGTAACACTTGTATGTGACACTAGAATTTTCACTTGAAAAAGGAAATAGTCATGACATCTAAACAGAGAGAACATTTTTCTATCAGCATTACCGTGTCCAACAAATTCTCTTCTGCAGCATGTCAAAGCACCAGTTGTGCATTAAGGAAACATAAATCACACAAAGGAAGTGGAAACTATTGTTTTGTGTTAGACAAATTGAAAAGGATATGAATGCATCAGTGGCACTTATTTTACTTCTTGGGATGCACAAATAGTGCTGAGAGGAAATCTAAAGCACACACAAATCAGTTCAGATGCTCTTACTCTTGCCTTTTTTTTGTGGGGACACTCTCCTCAGGAGAAATCCTGGCCCTGGTGAGGTCAAGAGCAAAATTCCCAAAAACACCAAAAGCTACAAATGGACTGCAAGAAGCAGCAATTCCTTGTTTGGCATTAAGGTATCCCTATATTCATTAATTTATTAGATGCATTAGTGTAACTGAAGAGGAGGAAAAATTCCAGCTACAGACTCCAAAACCCATCACATTTATTTAAAGCTCTTTGTTCAGTCAAGCCAGGGTTTTATGGACCTAGTGCTGCCATGTGTCTGTATCATCCCACAGCAGGCAGCCCCACCTTTTCAGATGATGCAGATATAAATAGGACCAACATTGGCATGTCGGAAATTCAGAGAATATTTTCACCACTTAATATAACTGCTGGGAAAAAAGGTTAATGGGCTGACTTGTGCAGGCACTTTGCTTTATTGTCTGGTGGCTCTGACCTCCCATCATTGCCTGTGACAAGAACCTCATGAACCAAAATTCAGAGTGAGTAACAAAAATCTGCTCCTTTCCCTCTGCATGTGGCTTCATCTTAGGAAGCCACCACTGCAACTAAATCCATGAGACTGCCCAGATGCATGCACACATAGACAGGGAAAACAGGACTACACAGCTCTTTTACTGAACCATTCACTCACAGTCACCTAAATTTCCACTTTTATTAACACACACCTTGGTATGATTTAGCTCATTTAATGGGGGTGTCTCACAGCTCTGCTATCCAGAGAGAGCAGAGGCTGTGCTGGAGCAGGAGATTCTCCCCTGCTATTAATAGAAGGTGCACCTGGCAAAATCTTAGCTGCTTCTACACATGTATTGCATGTGTGCACACAACAAATGGAAAAACCTTTACTACAAGTGTCCTTGTGAGGTAGCAAGGATGTACATAGAATTGATAGGTGAATGGCAACTGCAGACCACCTGCAGCTTTAGATCCCACCTTTTCCACATTTAACTGTTGTATATATACTATTTATTGAGTCAAATTGCTCACCCACCATCAAAATTTTAAGAGTTTTCTCTGCTGATTTAAGCAGGTGTAGAAACAAGATATTAGGGGCTGCCCAGTGTGCAGCCAGATTGAGATGGGGCATTTCACAACAGGCAAAAACTTGCCTCATTCTCCAGGTTTTCTTCCATAATTAAAATATTCTTCTGGCTTTGAGGTGAGGAAAAAAATACACAAACACATTTTAATTATATTTAAATATGAGGAATTCTGTGTCTTCTCTGATGGATTACATACTCTCATTTAGAAAAATAAATAGGAAATTTTGAATCTGAATAATCTTTCTTTCTAATGTTGGAAAAAATAGAAGCTTTTACTCAAAAACCATAAAAAATTGTAAGCATTCTTAATCTGTGTCCACTTATTATTCACTTAGGTTCCCAGCCAAATTCATCCTGAAAGTCAGCAAAACCCACTCATCAACTTCATATTGTTGCGCTTCAAATTAATTTTTCCCTCCTGCCTACTGCGGAGGTAAACAAACACCATTTGACCTTGTACTGATTTCTCTGATGAATTTCCCATTTAAGCCCCACTCTGAGGGGTTTAAGGGGGATATATGAGATCCATGGCATTCGTGCAGGCCCTTTACACAGGGTTGGATTTCTCCCTTACCACACACTACCACACAAAATTATGAAAACAATCCTCTCCTAACCATTCACTTCAGCCCCAATTACCATAGACCCCATCACAGCCAGCTGAGTTACCCCAGCAGATCCAATCTCCACCACGATCAACCCAAACTCTGCATTACATGTTGTCTATGTTCCTCCCATTCAAAAATATTTACATAAGCTTGGATTTCAGCAATATTTACAGTTACAAAACAGCAATTTCTGTCAGAACAGTTCATCCCAATTTCTGTCAGAACAGTTCATCCCAAATCATGAACCACTGCTCAAAATGTCACTGAAATTGCATGGCCATGGTTAGTTTGTTAATTCTGTGTTCTGCTTGTTTCTCTTAAAATCAAATGAAACTTGACTTGCTTATTTATTTATTTTTGCTAGCAGCCTTTCATAACAACACTGCTTTTATGGGGAAGAAACAAGGGTTGGTTTAACTTTTTATGAACTTCTTACCTCATACCTTTAGATAGCAAACTCAGCCACACCATGTGAGCTAAAGTCCACAAACCCTACACCTGAAAAACTGTGTGGGGCAGGTGACAACTCATTGCCATGTTAGACAAAGCCAGGGATGCAGGGACACTGCACATGGACATGGTGGCAGGCCTTTCACTCCACTTCTCCTGTGAAAGAAGGGATTTAGGGGGAAATCCCAGCCCCAGAAAACAATAAATGAGAGGTCTGCACTTCAGTGCACTCAGCTCTAAGTCTCCTGAGTGAGATTAGCCCACATTTAATGAGCCAGCGTTAAGTTTCGTGCACTGGTGTTCAACAGGAGCAGTGTAAAACTGCGAGCTTTCCAGAGAGAGCTGATTCCGTGGCAAAACTGATGCAAACTGCAGGGAAATGCTGTTATTACACTACACACAATTACACCATCACCCAGAGACTCCAATTAACAGTATAGTCTCATTGTACAGCCCTGGCTTCAAAGGGAGTTTGATTTAAATAGACAAGGCAGGTAACTGAAGCCTTAGGATATACACTGTACAACTGAGAAATGAGGCAAAAGTAATTAAGTGACTTGACCAGGATCATACAGGAAATCTTTGGCTGAGCCAGACCCTGATTCCCATTATGCTCAGCCCTTGCCTGCAGCCATAATTACAGCAGCATTCTTCTGCTCTGACCTCAGCCGAGCTGCAAATGCACGCACACGTCAAAGGCATGGCCCCATCCCTTCATCCCTGCTCCACGGCGCTGCCAAGCAAGACAAAGTCCCAAGAAAAGAGAAAAATGGCTTTCAAGTGCATTTCCACACCTGCTGGTATGTAATCCATGAGGCCATTTGTGTCTCCATCCCAGCAGAGGCACAGCATCCCCTCAGTAACCTCACACAGCTCTGGGTCCCTTCCCCAGCCTGGCTGGGCTTTCAGCAGCCACCAGCTAATCCAGCAGTTTGAGTGTGTTAAAACACTGAGTTTCATATGCTATAGATCCAAGAATATATTTTTTTTATTTATTTAATTTTTTTGCATTTCATTACTGATTCCATTTTTAGAGGAAGTCCACTAAAAAATATTAGCGGTGGTTTAGGCAAATGCAGCCTTGAAAACATTAATTGACACTTGAAGCTGCCAACATTGTAAATTATCAGGATCTGCTGTAATTTCAAGAAAAAAAAAGAAAAGGAATAAAATTGAGGATTTCAATAACTTCTGTTCCTTTTTTTATTTTAAAAATTACATTAGGATATACCTAATATACTTCTTACCCCACTTTCAACTTCTGATGTTGTCTGTAAGGATGCCAAAAAAGCTTAATTGAAGGATATAAATACTTTTCTCCCTTCCTTTCTGTAACTGCTACCAAAGGAAAAGCTCTCCAATACAGTCTATTGTTAAAATTAATATGAAACAGTCCACTCCAAAATCTGGGAATACCACACCATCAGCTACTAGAAACTGCCACAGTTCCACTAGCACTTACTGCAGCTGAGTAAAAAAACCTCTGAAAGATGTTCCCAAAACCTCTGAAAGATACAACAAAACCAGACCTGCCAGCAGAAGGTCAATTGTCATGTGGAGAGCTTGTCTGTACAAACAGGCACAGAATCTCTCAGCTCCTATGAGCTCTTTCCTTTTTCTCACTGATTTTTGTAACAACAGATAGGATACAAGTGCCTGGATCAGCAGGCTAACAGAGATCCACCAACAGATAAGTGGGTTTAGTTTATCTCCTGTTAATCCAGCATTACTTAACTCATAAATTAATTCTGATATAGTTGATTGAAACAGAAGCACATTGTCTTGTGTGGGGATCTCTGTGCTTTTTTATTTAATGCAGTGTTTCCTCCTTTGGTGAGCACTCACTAAAAAATGAAACCCTGTTACCTTGCAGGACAGTGTTACAGCCCAGGTAGTGAGGAAAAAAGCTTTGAGCATGTGAACCAACTGCAAAAAAGCAGTGCTGGGCTAACCATGATCATCAATATACCTTTTCTCCACATCTCCACTGACAGAAAACTGTTTAAAACTGTAGATGACATCATCTCCTCCAGGCTGGGGCTGAGCACACACTAATTTACCCAGTTCAGTGGGGAGTAGGGAAACAAAAAGTTTTTGCCAAAGCTTTTCCCACTGAGCTACAACTTCCCATATATCCCTGGTCTCTGGGCTGTGCAAACTTCAGCACCTCACCCAGAAAGCACCTATGATCCCAGGTCTGGAAATTCTGTGCACAGCCTGTCCTGCACTGGCCTTCCTCCAGGCCCGTGGGCACAGGTGCAGTTACCTGTAACCACAGGAAAATACACAGATCAAAAATATACATATCAAGGGCTTACATTAAGAAGACAAGCCACCTAGGAGAAGCATTACATTTTTAAGCAAGTTATTCATGATGAATGAAAGGCAAAGAGTGCAGATTAATTATCCCACTCGCTCCTCCAGCGCTGCTTAGCGAGATGTGACTCCTGCAGAAAGGCGACACTGCAGCACAATTGTCTTAAAAGCTCTCTGTAGCTTAGTGAGATTTAGCCTGTTAGTGTGATAAATCTGCATCAAGCAGAAGCACACAGGGCACCAGCAGAGCTCAGGTGGTGTGTGCTGCCTCACCATCACTTTTTCTGAGGTGCTGGCACCGTGGCACAGAGAGACAGAGAGATCCGACAGTGATGTTAATTTTGCAAGGTGAAGGCCCATTGCACAACTGATTATGTTGCTGATTTAACCTTAGCATTCAGACTTAGCATATTTCAGGGCTATCCTTTACTCAAGCTTCTGAAAGCAGGAACTACATAAAAATGTTCACATTTTCTTAGCAGGCAATTTTTCTAAGATTTATAGTGACATTCCAGTTTGTTTATTGATCTGTTCGCAACGAAACAGAAATGAACACTTTGCTTCCCCCATACCCATGCCCAGTGCCAGGTTAACACTTTGACATGCCATCAGGTGAGCTCAAAGCATAAATTCCTCCAAAACTAAAACCAAGATTGCCTTCAAACCTTATAGATTAACATTATTGTAAAAGAACCACTAATGATCTTTTTTTTGAGGCAGATATTTACTACTTTCTGATTCTACTGAGTGTCAGAGGAGAGACTATCATTTCCTCCCTGAAAACCCAAGCCACTTTACTGCTGGGTTTTGCTTGAGAAAAGAGCATGCCTTTATTTTGTTTTAGTACACTGCTGCCATTATGAGCGTTTCATAATTGCCACAAACTCCCTGAAATCAGTTGTTTCTACAATTAGTGACTGATTACACACAGCACTAAACATTGCAGGCAACAGTTCATTAACTCCTGGTACCAGACAGCATGAAAGGACTCAGGTTTAATTCAATCAGCTTTGTCCAGAGAACTGCACACACAGCGTGTTGGGGATGGGGGGAGGGGTTTGTGTGTGCATGTGCAGAAATATTCCTGAACTTCAAGAAAGCTCCCAATCCTGACCTGAATTAAACACATCTGGATTTATAGGTGGCCTAACCAAACCTTCAGATTTAGACAGCATGAAACACTTCAGATGAATTCTCAGAAATCAGAGAGATTCTCCAGCCTTGGTTGACCTGTGGGTTTCCCTGTAGCCCAGCTGTGACACTGCTCCATATTCACCTGTAAAAAGACAACTGAGGACTAAGGGTCAAATGATTTCCTACAAGGAATTATTTCACAGCCTCTCTTTTTTGAAGAGCATCTATAAATACACCATAATTAATCCAGGTATTTGTCTCTTTTAGGTTATGATCTGGATTCATCACATAATGGCACGTGATTTATAGCACGTAACCTCTGCCACCAGCTTGGGAAGCAGAGGAAATCTCTGCATCCACACAGCCTTTCAGTTATCGACCTGGGTGTTAGTAGGGCCAAAAAGATAGCGACAGCCGCCAGTAAAAAAAGCAATCAAACAACATCCATTGACAGAACTCACCAGTCCCCATGGACTGGCTGCAACTTCTCAGTTTCAATGTCCAAATATAGTAGGGTAATCACAGGGCTGATGTATCCACTGTCCAGTCTCCACTTATCAGCACTTTTTTTTTTCCTTTTCTTTTTTACCATGGAGATTAAAGGACTAATTCCAGAGAGGAGTTCAATGGTGGAAATGAAAGCAGGAATAATAACACAAACAACAGTCAGAAAGGTTTTGTTTTTAAAATACAGAAAAGAAATGCCTTGTTTAAGCATCCTGAAGTCAGATGAAAAATTCCCATTGACCTCTCAGGAGGTTAAAATCAGGTTCTTAAAGACATTATTCAATGCCCCAGGAAATGCTTCAATTCATTTATGATATAATCTCTTCCAAAAAAGATCTTTAGCAGTAAGAAAAGCTTATGTGTTGTCTAGGTGGAACTCAGTTATTCTGGCTGAAAATCAAATGTCATCTTCAAAAGTCCTAAGGAGCCTCTCTCAGGCTGCATTGAGTTACTACAGATGACTCTTTATCCAGAATAAAATCACAGTAACAAGCTTGTTCACCATAAACGTCAATACACTCTTCCAAGAGCAAGACTTCTTGTTGATCAGCCTTTAAGACCTTAACATTGTGCACTGTCCAAAAGTGAGCCCTTCCAGGGCCCAAGGCAAGACTTAGACCCACTCATAAGGAAAAAATCAACCCCTTAAGCATGTGGTATGGATGAAAAGTGTGATGGAAAGTCTTTCCTACAAGGATCTGGACTGTGGATCCACAGAGCTGAAAGTTAGTCTGGGCTGTTATTGTTCTCTTGGCATGAGCAGCCAGTCCCATTTCATGCCTCACATACCATGGAGCCAGAGCTCAAACTAAATGCTGTAAGCAAAGTTATAAACAGATTTGTCTACTTTTCAGTGAAAGACATACAAATGAATGAATCCCAAAACATCAAGCAGAGACAAACAAAGCTGCCGCTAACAAGGCTGTCCCTTTTGTCTGTGGTACTTCTTCAGTGTGCATGGAAGACAGGTTCTCAGACTACTTTAAACCAGTGTTGTAGGGTACACATAACTAAAAGTCTCATTGTCTCTAAAGTGACCGTTGAGAAACTAAAGGAGATGTCATGGACTTCAATTCCTGAGCAAAATCCTTGTGCCCACAATAACTTCTCAGAAAAGAGCTAATGTGATACAGAAAAAGGAGATGCATTTGTTTCCAAAATGGAGGGAAAGTAAATCAGGTCAGGAAGATTAGTTGGAAACTCCAATCAAAAAACCTGCATTTTTTAAGAACTTGGCCTTAGATTTTAATTTTGTGTCTCTGTAGTACTATCTCTTTTTCTTCTATTTTTGCAAGTTATCCCTACATGAGTAATAGATATCCAAAAGAGAGATAAAAGTATGTTGCAGAGAGAGAAATTGTATGAGTACGTACTCTATGGAAGCTGCAGAAACACAGACATATTTTCCAGGCTTTTCACTAATTACAACCTCTTACATAACCACGATTGCCTGCTAGGCCTGGACATATGTTATTATAAAGCTTTCCCCAGCTCATCCAAGGCTATAAACCATGGTTAGCAAATAAAACTCTCACTGAAGTTTCATATTGCCTCCCATGTAAGCAGAGGGTAGATGACCTCATTAAGAATGCACATGACCTCTGGCTGATGTGCTGGAGCTGCCACAGGCTGCAAAGGAAGGCGCAGACACGGTTGGATTTCTGCTTCCGTCCCAATCTTTAAACGTTGGCTACTGCTGCTTTAAATATTTATAGCAGATGCAGGAAGTGTGGCTTGAATATAATGGAAAGAGAGAGATGGTGAGAAACTCATTCTCTCCAACTTTTGTTTCACTTTAATCCCTGGTTGCTGGAAGTCAGGAATTTTGATACGATACGTTAGTGCTAACAGTGGCGGCTGTAGATTTAGTAGGCTCTGGGCCCCTTAGCATAGGGTTAAATGTCAAAAGCAGAGGAGGAAGCTGTCTGCAGTGAATGTGAATTAAGTTTTCCCTTCCTCAGCAAACCAGAAAAAAAAAAAAAAGGCAGAAACTTCTGTAGCACTGCATTGTAATACCTAATGTCTACTTCAAGGTATCACAGGGACAGTCATCACCACTGAGCTGCTGCACTACCTGTGAAGGAAACCCCTGGTACCACGGGGACTGCCTTTGTTTCAAGGTGTTCACTCTAAATCTCATCTTGCCTTTCTAAGAGTCCATCATTTATCCCCCTCCCCTTCTGGCCTTGCCACATACAACATAAATAAAACATTATTAATTATATTAATCAATGATGATGTATCCTGTTCTTATAATCAATCCCATTCATTACAGTGGAATCTCACGTAATTGTGAATGTCTGTTAGAGAGTCAAGCTGGTAGTTTAGAGCCAATAACAGTTATTAGCCAATCATGATACTCTCCCCTCCTTACAGAGGGAGCATCTTTATCCACTGAGCTCAAGGTTCCATTGGAAGAGGACCCAGCTGTTCTCAGAGATGGAAGAGCAATGCTTGGGCACGGGGAAGGTCCCTCTGACAGTGTAACACTGCGCAGATGGACAGATGTCACTGCCTGCAGTGCCTAGTGTGGGAAACTGAGGCAGGAGAAGTTACCTGACAGAAACATGCTGACATGAGGGCTGCCAAGAAAACCAGATCTTTCTGCTCTAGCAATAGGAGAAATTCTTATCCAAAAAGCTTTTTGTAAAAGCAAACATACCCTGACTAGGCTTGACTCCAACAAGGCTGTGTTACATTATGATGACGATGGAGCTGAGGGAACAGTAAAAAGGGGGATTTTTATGACTTTTAAAAAAGAAGGGAAGATGTCTTTACCCTAATTTGTCAGTGGATTTGACAGACTCAAGAACAAGTGGGTATTGTTGACACATCCTCAAGACAAGAACTCATAGAGCCAAGTTTATTTATCCCTGACTTTCTGGATCCAGGAAAAAGGGTATTTGTCTCAGGGAGTTTTGGTAGACTGAAGCCCTGAGAGATGCCCATTATGAAAGGCCAGGAGGACCTCAGGGAGAACACTCCCTCTCCGTGGGCGTTGGAGCAGGCCCCATGACAGTATCTGCTGCTGAATTCTTCCAGATGTTGAAGATGGAGCTCAGACTTGATTCCACAGCTCACTCTTGCCTTCTGCTTTACAGGAATTAAAGGGGACTCACAGGAAGATTGGCAATTACGAGACCAAACTGTGCTTTGGGTAATGACAAAGTAAAGGAGGTTATCGGGTGGAAAAGATTCAAAATTTACCTGTCTGGTTTTCCATTTGATTTCTTTTTCTAGGCCAAAAAGAATTTTCTCACAAAACGAGCATTGGAAAATTACAGAATCAAAAGGAAAATTTCTAGTCAAGCCATCCTGCAAGCACTGGAATTTACAGTGATTACCTTCTACCCTCCCCTGGGTCTCAGATGTAAGCTCCTGAAGGGATTCTCCTCTGTCTGGTGAGAGCTGAATGTACCCACACATCATTTTCCACAAAAGTTGAAAGCACTGAACCTTGAAACCCCTGTTATCTGTCACATTTTGTCAAATAGGCCCCAACACAGAAGTCACTGGGGAAGGGATACAACAGACATATGCAGACTAAAAGGAGTGATAAACAAGCCTTTAGGAAAATAAGATAAAAAGGAAACCAGAAAAATTATGAAAGTGTGTAGCTGATAAAAGAAAAAGTCTGCATTCTGAAAATTCAAAGTTTCACAGCAGTGCCTAGAATTATTAGACTGAAAAATTCCAGTCTTATTTTATAGCACCAAGTTTTCTAAGTTTGAATAAAGGACAATTATTTGAAACCCTAGTTTTGCTCAGACCCTATCCAGTTGGTGATTTTTGTGTCAAAAAAAAAAAAAAAAAGCTGTGCAGTTTGCAATGACAAGAAAATAAGCACATGAGGTTATAATTTCCCTTTGTTCTGCAAGAGAAATTTCCAGAGAAGATGGAGCTGCTGGTTATTTCCATCCTCTAATTAAGACACACAGCAATTCTGTTTGGCCTGACATACTCTCAAAAGGAGTACAGGCATGTAGCATGTTAGAGATAGTAACTGGAACAGCTTCTCTAAAAGCCTCTAAAATTATAGCAAAAAGAACACTTTGATCCCTTCTGACCTCCAGTGAGTTCCCACGTTAGCATGAAAACCTGACTCTAAAACCACCTGGAGATCTTGGGTCACCTGGAGCCCTTGGCTCCTCTCAGTCTGGCTCTGGCTACAAGACACAGAAATCATCCAGCATAAGATGAGTTCACTTGTTTTCACCTTTTGGCCATTTTGCTGCATGCAACTGCTTGTACCAAGCCCAGGGAAGCTGGAACTTCACACAACTGGGTCACAAAGCTTCCACCTGAACTCAAAGCAGAGCTCCAGGGGTCAGGACTAAGATTAAAAAGGCTGATAATGTAAAAATACAGAGAACATTCCTGCAACTGCTTAATGATGTGAGTAACCTCAGTAACACAAGGAAATCCTCTGTGTAGCATAAGTTGAGTCCCTGCCTGGCACTTGCAACTCTTGGGCAGCATCTTGCATTGTTAATTTTAACTATACTTCTGCAAAGTGATACACATTGCTGTTCTAGGCCATTTAGCAAGCCAGAATTTCATGGTAAATCTGAGCTATTCGGGACCCCTGCTCTGAGAGGTTTCTCATGGATTTCAAGGAGAGAACAGATCACACATGGGGGGCAGTGATGAGGCCTTGAACCAGCAAAACCAGCCAAGGGCTCCAGTGCAACACCTGAAATTGCCTCTATCTGCACTTGTCAGGGGCTGAGGGAGACCTACATCCCCCCCAGGCTGCTTCTGGTTTGGTGGGGAAGGTGAGAGGCATCCAAGACCTGCTGGGAATGGGCACAGATGGGACAAGGCACTGCACAGTTCTGTGTGTGTTGCTGTAACACAGGATCCTGCCAAAGAAGTGCTGCCGGACAGGAATTTGTCTCCTTCCTGTTCCCACATTAAAATCATCTATTTTAATTACCAAGGGGACACCATGCACAGCTCCTGCCATAGGAAGGTGCTCCACAAGCTGCAGGGTCTGACTTTCTGAAAATCCTTGTGACAGATGTGCCCTGCCAAAGAACAAGGCCCTTAGACCCTGACCAGGTACCCAAACAAAAACAATGAGCTTAGTTACAAGCAGAACCACAGAGGAAAACAGCAGTGATAGAGTTAAACTGGAGATTCTTAAACTTCCATTTTTATTTTCTTTGGGGTTTGGATGAAGGAGGGCAGTAAGCCAGGGCTTCCTGAGTTTACTGCAGTTCAAAACCTCCAGTGCTGTGAGCAGGTGAGCACTTACATTTTCTTCCAGGTGCCAATGTATCCAAGTATTTATGTGGTCAATAAAAAATTTCTACATTTTAGGACCTGGCCCAAATTCTCATCCTTACATCAGTCAGCATAATTAATACAACTTGAGTTCTTGTCTGTACAGCAGAGTTTTCTTTAAGTCTTTGTGTATAACCCCAGCACAACAGATGCAAAGTCCTTTGTAGAACCTTTGCCAACAGGGAACAGTTTTGTTTATCTCCTCACCTCAGTGACTGTCCCACATTTTTTATTCTCTCCCTAAATTTCCCTCTACACTAGTTTCTGCGTTAACCTTTGGCACTGCATTAGTTCTTGGCAGATTCACTTTTCAGAATGAAACAAACAAAGAGAAAATAATTTACTTGGGGACAACACTAAATAGGTGGCTCTTTTATAAAACTTTCTCTTCTAGTGCAAGAGTTTTGGGGTGAGGCTTTTGTTCAGTTTGATTTTATACTAACCAAAGCTACCTCAGGAAGTCAGTTTTACCTTGAAAATATTAAAAAAAACCCTGTGTTTCTACATAAGAATTATTTAATTTACAAAAAAAATCTCTGGGCAGAGTTTTTCAACACACTACCCCTCCACCCCCCCCATGAAAGTATATAATAATTTTTTTTCTTTGGAAAAAACACAGTTTTGGAACAAAATTTTACAAAGGTCTTCACTTTGCCCGTAACCCAAATGACTCAAATGTTGTAAGACCCTCATCATACAACCAGAGTAAACCATCACGACTGGCAAGAGCAGCACTAAAAGCTGGAAAAACAAGTTTGGACAGCAGTAAGCTTAAAACCCACATTATACAAGGTACAGACACCAGCCCAGAATCTATAGAAGCACCACTCTACTGCTCTGGGAGCTGCAGCAAGAGAAGGGGTTCTGATGAGGAAGACTCTGGTTAATCATCTTACCTGAGCACACATCCAGAGGAAAATAACAATTTTAAGGAGAGTTTGATGGGTGTCCTTCCACAGTGCATTTTACAGAGATTAGCAGAGATAACTCTTCCTGCCCTTCCCTGTGAGCAGGGCAGGAAAAGGCCCTGGAGATTAGGGCACAGTGGTTTTTAACTGATAAGCTTTGCTTTGGTGGACTATAAAACAAACCTCTTGGAAAACACCTAAAAATCTTAACTTCCAGCTCACTTGGGTACACAGACTCAGAGGTGCAAAAAAATGAAGAAAGGAGCTTGGAAATGTGGGAATGAAAGAGAACTCTACACTCACTACCATGATCATTCAATCCTCTGTTCTTTGAGCATTTGAGATTGGCAATATTGCTTCCCTGATGGGCAGAACTGCTCATTAATATATGTGATACATCTGCTTCTCCATGTTGTATAGAGCAAGCAAAATCAATTCTGATTGTGAGTTTGAGCTCGCAGTATAATAGAGACTATATCTGACAGCAGACAGAGCCCTATTTCCCCATTTCATAAAAAACATATGCTGTGAGATGATTAAGATGTGCTCTCCTCTTTCATTCCTATCTGCTGAAGTTTCACATGGAAACAGGGAGTTTTTCAACTCAGAATTCCACACCTGATACCCTGGCTTTGCTCTGCAACTGGCATTTATAAATTATCAGTGATCTGAGCAGTGTGCAGGTACCTTAGCCTCACTCAGGACACTGAACTGGCGCTGTGGGGTGTCACCCTGCACTGACACCTGCTCTGTGCAGTGCTGCTGCTGGGTCACACAGCCACCAACACCTCACAGGGCAAACACTTCACAACACAGCAGCTCTTTTCCTAGAATGTTGGTAAATTAATGTTCCTGTTATTCCAGTATCCAGCAAAGTATGAGATGACACTTCTGCAGATGCCTTGGCTGCTCAGACACCTCAGGTCTGCTGCTGTAACTGTTTAACTGAATGGCATTCACAGGGACAAAAAAGAAAAGAACATCTTTAGTAATACTGCTGCATCAGTTATCTGGTGCTTGTAAACCTGCCTCCCCGACCTCCTGACAACAAGGGAAATCAGACATTTTCACAGCAGTGGAAGAACTTCTACAATTCTGTTTTATGCAGAAGTCCACTTCAGGCCCTAAGGACCTGCTTTTTCATTTTATTGCTGGCCTTTTCTCTTCACCCTGACCTGCCTCTGTATTCCCAAGTTGCTCAGCCTTTATCTCCATGTAAAGAGGGCAAAAGCCTGCTATTCCATGTGCTATTCTGACAGGGAATTCCTGTCACAGGAACACTCAAGCACTGCTACAACCTGACAATGAGATCTCCCTGAAAAGTTATTTCTAAGCACTCACTCCATATTTAAATGCACTAAGTGATTTGTTAGCTGCAGATGAGAGAGAAAAGGAATAAAGGTTAATAATTACATTTTTAAGAGCCTGCAGCCTACAGGTTATCATTTGTGTGTTAGAGGTTGCAAAATCTTTTAGGAGTCAGTTGCTGTTACTCAGATAAAAAACCTGAATACATGTATGTAAAGCCACAAGATCAAACACATTACACACTGCTCCTGGCATGTCAAAACCAAAATAAAGCCCCTAGAACTTACAGACAGCACATATACAAGGATTTGAGTGAACCTCTTCATGCCTAACATTTTAAAAGCAAAAGCACCTAAAAAAGACCCCTGGTTGCAATTTTTGCATGGAAATTTAGTTTACCTATTTACCTACACAACCATGTTCCTGCTGTTTGGAATGTGGGTCTACACTACCAGTGTCAACAGATTTAAAGCTTCTTAAGATTTCACATATTAAATACTCATCTGGGAAGGAAACCCAATTTAAATAATACTTTACAAAAGGATGTGGAGTAACAGTCAGGCAATCAGTCATTTTCTCTTCCACTTCAGCAGGGTGTTGTGTGCTGTGCCTTTTTGCCTCTGGTTCTTACTGTTGCTGCAGTGCCACAATTGCTTCCAGAGCTGTTCTACGTTTGCAACACAGCCTAAACCTAAGGCAAAACCAGCACCAGCCCTTCTGCTCACTCCAGCAGGCTCTGGATCATGGAAGCTTATGCAGAATCCACCTCCTGACTTTGGGATCAAGCTGGGACACAATAAATCTTCACTGGATTCACACCTATGCTCATTTAATGCTGCAGCTTCTGGTGGTGAATCCCAAACAAAGCACCAGGCACCACAGTCAGCACCTCAAGATCTGGTTAAAACGTCATGAACTGGTGTCATAAGTCATTCTTTTTACACAAACAGAATCCTAAATACCAACTGATTGTTAAAAGGCCACTTACCAAGGTTTATTAAGTACATACAACATAAATCCATTTGGCATGTAATTAATTCAAAATTACATGAGCACTAAATGTGCAATTAACTCTGCGAGGAATGTTTAGGCCTTTAACTGGCATTTACAAAGGAAGCTGCAAGTTTATTAGCTGGCAATTTATTGCTAAAATACTGGCAATTCCTGAGTATGTTGATTGAAATCTCACTTACTATCACTCTATCGTTATAGGGCAATTAAGGGTCTAAACAACACTTCCAAGTAAATTAAGAAACAATGCAAGTTCCATGCATTAATAAGAATGTTGTTAACCACACAACCAACAGGTCTTTTATCAAAGCCCAACAAGTGTGGAGAACCCTGTCAGCCATACCCCAGCACTTTACCAACATGTTACCAACCTCCAAGTGGATATTAGTGATCTGCTGGCAAAACCCTACCACTGTTGCCAGACTAGTATTCCATAGGACACTGCACAGCAGATTTTAGCCAAACAACCACAATTTAGGGTCTCCTTTGGTCAGAACTACAGCAAGAATAAAGCTCAGCTCAGATGCTGAAAAAGAGCAGAGCAAACCAGAGGAAGGGTGTCAGCAATCCCTTTGTCTGGGAAATTTTCTTCTTGGGCCCAGACTAGCAAAGCATGTTTGCAGCAGGGCAGAGCACACTGACACAGGCACTGCCCAGTCTGATCTTCAGGCCCTGAGCCTGGTGGTCAGACACATTTTATGTATCAGACTCGTTTTATGTATCAGACACATTTTAGGTATCAGCACTTCACTAGGAGGTGGCACAGAAGTGCCCTCAGAGCCTGCACAACAGAGAAGTCTTTGGGGTTTTGTTTAAGAATCATCAAAAACAAAACTCCAGCTCAAAAGGCAAACACTATTTTCCAAATCAGCTAAATCTGGCAAAAGTTTGGATTCAGGCCCAAGCTTTGTGGCTTGGAGTTCTTTTTATGATGAACTAAATACTGAATCTGAGAATCCACAAATTTCTTGAAAATATGTACTTAATATGAACTTGGAGTCTAACCCCATAGTCCAAGTCTATTACTCAAGTCTATATACTCTCCTGGCTGGACATCCAGTTTATGATTACTCTTTTATCTCTGGAAAGCATAATCTGTCCATAGCAATGTCAACAGCCAGCCATCTGCAGCACATATTTTGCTTCCACTTATAACCTCCACCCTGTGATTCTCCTCATGCAAACCAAGAAGCAGCTCCCACGTGCCAGGACTTGGAACCCTGCACCCATTCCCTGCTGCAGTCCCTGGGTCTCACACAGAGAAGGAAATTCCAGTCATATGTACAGATGACAGCAGAGAAAGCTGCTGCCTCGCCTGGGCTGAGCAGTGTTTCCCCATCTAAGATTTCAGCAGCACTGGGCTTCTCACTCTTTGGTTTGTTTTTCCCCCATCATGAAATTCCGTGCTATCAGTGAAAATTAATCCCTCTGCATTTTGTGGTAGAGCAAAAGGTCAGGAGGTGCCACAGAAAAAAGGAATGGACAAACTGTTCAAGATTATGTTTTAGAGCTGGGGGTCAGGATCTTTTGGAGGATTGAGAAATTTAAAAAAATAAAATAAAGAGGAAAAACCTCACTCCAATTGATAAATAAGACAAGTCATATGTCCCTAAAATACAGCCAAATTCCTTGGCACTCTCCTTTCCCTCACTGAGATCCCTCCGGCCAGAAAGGCAACATCTCTCCCTGCCCTGCAGTGAACCAAACAGCTTCAGGTGCCAGGGCTGCCCTGAGACCACCCTCAGCTGATGCCTCAGACCAAGCACAGCTGCTGGGCAAGATGCTCAAGAGCATTTCATTGCTGACATGGCTCCTCAGACAGGCTCCACCACCTCTCCAGCACTCCTGCAACCCTAGGGTAAAGTATCCATAACTCAGTGTTTCCCTTATATTATATATCACAGATTTTGTGGCAACACAACAACTCCACCCAAAAAGCCATGGATGCATTTTTCAGTTTGAATAACTCTATTTAGCTGGAGCTGCCATAACTTTTTCTGGCTCAGTTGTGTGGTCAGGTGTTGGCCATACAACAGTGACCTCCTAAAGGATCCAGAGATGCACAGGATTTAAAATTTGCAGAGAACGGAACAGGCACTGAAGGCTTTGAGAACACAGCAGCCAGACTGAAACAATCAGACTTAGTAACTTCATATCCAACCTCCCCTCCCACAGAAAACCATTATTAAATCCATCACTTAGGAAAATCCAAGCAAAAGAAGGAAATGTTTATTGATTTTTATTAATCTCTTCTTAATTTCAGTATTCTGGGGAGGGTTTGTTTGTTTTTTAAGGAGCTGCACTTTTTGCCATGCTTGGGGAATTTAGAGTTAAATGTAATTTATGGAATCCCAGAGCTCCAGCAACTGTTAGTGTTTCTCTTTAGAAAAATCTGAATGCAAATGTTACAGGTGACATTACTTTGAAGTTCTATTCTTAGCTTTCCAGTAGATGTTTAATGACATCAGAAAACATTATCCAAGGCTATACAATTAAGCCTTCTCTAAAATCCCTGAACAAAAGATGTCCAGTACCAGCACACATCCCAGGATCCTGTGAGCTGTCAGGTCCCCACGCTCACCCACACATCGGTGGGGGCAGCTCAGAGCAGGCTCAGATTTTCACTTGTTTAAAGCTGATCCCACCATGGACACCATCAGCTGTCACACTTCTGGTTGCTGGGTTCACACACAGATTCATCTCTCTGCATTTTTACAGTAACAAACTCACAGTTACCCAGTTAATTTAATAACCAGACACTCCAGGTAATGGGAGTTAGCAGAGAGAGGCTGTGCTGGTACCCTCAGAATAGCAGGATTATAAACCATCAGATGGCTCAAACCACACAATGCTTTTCCTGGGACTCTGATATGAAGATTGTGAAGCAGACCAATGGAAGACACAAACTGTGGTACTGTCCTAGCAATTTCTAGTCCCAGCTTAAACACCATCTTGCTTATGTTAAATTTTCAGCATAAAATTACAACAAAGCACATTGGACTAATCTTGGGGTGCTGCAGTTTTTTTACTCAGGGTCTGTATCAGGCTTTGAGTAGCTGTACATCAAGACAAATAGCCTCTGCTGAGCTTTTGTTTTATATATTATTACTGCTAATTTACATGCAATCTTCATTCAGTCCTGGCCAGGCCCTATTTTCTCAATCTCCACCTGTTCCTGTGTCACAGGGCATTTGTCTCTGGGCTGGATTGATGGAACAGTGGGGGGAAAGTTGATGGGGTGCTTCCATGGAGATTCCTAAACCCCAGTAGATGCTGAAGAGGGGTTTATATGCACAAATATATTCACAAACAACAGCAAGAGAGCAGGATTTACTGGTGCCTGCCACCAAGTCCTGAGTTATGATGAGGACTGTGTCAGTTGAGCTATTTTCAATGTTCTTTTGTTTAGGGTTGATTAGAAGTGCAGTCTGAGCTGTGCAGCTCCCACTGGCAGCCTGATAAATACAGGCACAGCAGCTTTGTTGATTGTCCTCCTCTCCATTCCCTTTCACTCCCTCTCCTTAAAAATGCATTTCCAAAACTGCTCCATTCATTCTATAGTCAGGCCACCAAAGGAAATCAGAATTTACTGGAAGGCCTTCAGATTTCAGAAGGCTATTTAGGGGAAGTAAGAGGAAAAAGAAAAATCTCTTGGGAAAATCTCATCTGAAAAAAACACCATAATGCATTCAGAGAAAAAAAAATCAAATACAAACATTAGCCATGAATATACCAACATGCCACCAAATAAAAATAATCCTTAGAGCTTACACAGAGCTTTTTGACTCCACAAAGCAAACATTAACCAATTAGTTAAAGCTAAAACACAACGCTAAGGTCAGCTATGCACTAAGCTGCTGCATTGTAAATCTGAACTAAGTCCAGAGACTTAAATCATCATGCTTTGGATTTCCAGCAGCATGGCTGACAGCAGACCCTGGCCTCTGACTGAACATAAAAGATGTTCTAAGCTTCCAAAATCCACTTTCTGTGCATATGGACATGCTATGTCCCACTAGAACCTGGCTACTTGTCCACTACATATATTCCTTCAGCAGACATTTCTATACCCAGGACATGTTTCCCACTGTTTCCCCCTTTTCTACTAAATTTTATAGTGAATAATGCTTCTGGAATTTGATCACACTCACACAAATTCCAAAGTAAATGCTGATGCTTTCAGAGCATCTACTGCATCACCCCCGTGCCCCTCAGCAGCTCTTTAGAGGAAGCAATTTCTTTGAAGCTCAAAGCTTAGCAGAGCCAGTAAAAGAAAAAATCTCCAAAGCAGCTTACTGAACTTCCAAGTTCTGCAGCTCTAAAACAAACACGCTTCTATCTCTTTAAATCTGCTTCCTCATAACCACAAACATGTATGTTTTTCATAAAGCTCTGGAAATTGTACTGGGCCCAAGGGAAGGTACCAAGTGGAAACCCTGATATCTTGAGATTAGAACTCTACTAGTCCTGAGGTACAATGTGCTGTTTGTAACAATTATAATAATACACCTGTACTACCATTGTCAGTGTGGAGTAGCCACATGGGGTCTCATTAGTATTGTATTAGGACTGCATGGGGAAACGGATAATGGCCCATAATGAAAAATGCCAAATTTTCTATATAATAAAAA
>NW_005054343.1:5581855-5639016 GCF_000277835.1 Geospiza fortis
AATCCGACACTCTTACAGATGGTCCCAACCTCCTGACAACTGCTATTCATTTGAGATGCTATTAGCATGCATAATTATGCTAATTAAGTTGTAATTAAGCACCAATTCTTCAGAGGGCTTTTTTTGTCTATCATTTAATACAACTCAGCTTCAAAGAGTGCTTAAAGCTTTACACAGTGTTTCATGAGAAAGGGGTTCCCAAGTTTCTTAGCAAAGATTCAGCAGCTGAGCTATGGAACAGGGCCTGTAATCTTTGTTTTGGTTAAAGGGAAAACAGCAAATTGAAGCAGGGTCTGCCAATTGTTGATAAAATAATTAACATTTTCTGCTAAAATAGCACAGTTCAGACTAGGACAATTATGAAAAGGAGAAAAATGGTATAATTATCAATGGAGCCAACGCCAGTGGACTATTATGGCTGCTACCCCCTAATTTGAAAAAAATAATTCATTGAAAAGTAGATTCCCGTAAATAATAATAATGGTCCCGATTCAGATACTCTTACACATAGTGTGTACAGTCCCTCATTCCAAGACTACTCCTGCAGACCTAATTTAAATAACAGGGCAAATTGCATCAGCTCAATTTAAATTGATCTGAAAATCAATTTAATTAAACCAGGGCCAATCTCAGTGTGAACACTCCTGCTTCATTTTAACTTACACCTGTTTCCAATTGATCAAGGATTTGATCCAGTAGAGGAGTTTGGATAAAGCCACTCTTATTCCAGGATTTCCACTATTTTAATGCACCTTTCCTGTTTGAATGAGATTAAATCAGATACAAAAATAACAATCTTTTTTGACAGCTCATTGCTAACATTACTATTCACACATTTGTGAAAATGAGAGAGTTGTCTTAAAAGCCAGCAGAAACCCAAGCCCCTGTTTGCCAGTGCTGGCAAATCCCTCCCTCCTTTCTGGAACAGGATTGGGTAGTACTGTGAAAGCCATATTCTCATAATTCCACATCTCCCTCTTTCTAGCACAGTAGATCTGTACTCCTATTTGGGCAAAACTCTACTGTCACATTAAGCCAAAGGAATATTTTTATTTTTAACTGATTCAGCTGTTTTCTTGTCTTATGAGCAGAGCTGAAATGGCAAATAGCTACTTTATATTTTTTAGGGAAAAAAAAAGTCTCGTGATAAAAATATTAAACTATGTACTGTACGTGCAAGTTGACATTGTGAGTATCCAGGCTTGGCCAATTTCCTGGGACCCAAACATTTGGCTCTAATCCTCATTTAAACAGCCTAGAGGACCAAATAATTTTTCTTTCCTTTTACTTCAGACCCCATCCCAAACATTAAATGCTTTCCCAATAAAACCTAAAGCAATGTAGTATTATTTGTCTCACATGGAATACTAAGCAACAGATATAAAAGCATATAAATATTTTTTAAAAAATAAATGGGAAACATGCACTGTAAAATCAAAAGTCTCTGCACTAATCTTTGGATAAACACAAATGGTTGTTGTTAAGAAAATGGCCCAGAGGGGATTATCTAAAATACTGTTACACTGCTGACAACTTGGCTGTCTCTTTTTTATTATTTTATTGTATTCTTATTTAGAGCTCTATTCTATCATCTGCTGCAATTTCAGATTGGTCTTTATTTCTCACTTAATTCAAGTTTTCAAACCCTGGCAGGATCGACTGGCTCAGATTTCAAATAAAGGTGTAAAAAGTAGAAAAGGGCACTTTTTAAACGGTTTTTAACATTTGGGGTCTTCAGGAATAAAGACACAAATTGGAGGCTGAGGGTTTGACTCTTTGAAAACAAACAATGACATTTTAAAGCAAGCTGGATTGCTTTGAGCACAACTGATAAACTCCACTCAACCAGATGCCAACCAGAAATCCCTTGAACAATGTCTGGAGCCAGATTACCAGATTCCTGCATGGACCAGTTCAGAGGTAAAATGTGCATGATTTCCACATGCATTTTTCCCTTCCCACACATGCAGTTTTTGTTGGGTCATGCATAGACTGAACCTCATTTCAAGCTGCTTGCAAACACAGCCTCGTGTGTGAATGTCCAACATCAGACCCTGGGCACTTTCCTTAAAAGCAAATATGGCTACAGGAAAAGCCATGGAAAAATCAAAATATGGACACATTGGGCAGTTCAGTCCAATTATTCCCTATTTTGCAAAAGAAAACAACTTCCAAAATTCCCACTGATTCATACTATGCTAAATGCAAGGATGAGCTGAGTGAAGCAATCAAGTCTGCAACCCTGTTCTCAGTATCTTCCAAATATTTCTCACTGTAAGGCCCAATTAAAATTTACAGCATGCTTACAAATGCCATCCCTCCAGTGGGAAATCCAGCACCAGAATCCTTCAAAGTCTTTATCCTGCTGGGAAAAAAAGTCTCAGACTCTGTCCCAAAATGTTTTGTTCATTTGTTCCCCATATAGAGCTTTTCATGGATTTGCACTGCTGGCAGCTTGTCTGCACCTCAAGAAACGTGTGTTATTTACAGCAGTGGCTTCAGTAAATAACTGACATCACCTACAAAAAAAGACATCCAATACAGGATTTATGCCCAAACAAAATAGAATATATAATATAGCATAGAATGCTTGAAAGCTTTTAATTCAAAATACTTTGTGCATTTGTTTTCAGTCTGCTGTGTGTCAGCTATATTGAAAACTCCCCAAACTACAAGAAGCTAGTTCAAAGACAACAAATGCAGATTTTTCTTTCAATACAGATTGTATTAAAGGACTTGTGTGTTCTCTGAATGTCAACCAACCATTGAGTATTGGCAAAAAGCAATTTCTTTAATAGCAAGGTTAATTGAAATACCATTGAAAGCTGATTTCTATTGTACAATCGAAATTAGTGGCTTTACCTGAAAAATCCAATTGGCATTGAAAAAGGTTGCTAGATGATCATAAAATGATGAGAAGAATGGTAACTGAATGAATAAAGTCATGGACAGGGAAACAGAACATATAAGTAATGCTCCAGTTCCATCATTATATGACTTTGCTTCTCAAAAGCTGTTTTCAACTCATTAAAGGTTTTGAAACTTTAACAAGGCTAGAAAACCATGGGAAATTTTTGATTCCCAAGGACTGGGAAAGCAGATATCTGAAATTCAGCAATCTCGGTGAAGAAAATGCAGTGGAGTCATGGCTACATGTAAAGGCTGCCTTATCTTTCTTTCTTTGGTGGTAAGTAGTGTTAATCTTGTTGTTGGAATGAATCAAACATTATCTATACACCTCTTTACACTATACTACCAGTTTCCAAAAGCAAGATCTAAAAAGAAAAGTACAAATTTGGAGCTTGTAGCAAAGTCTGAAAAAGATAGTTTTCCTCCAGAATTTTGCTTATATATATAAAAACACAGACTGTAACAGGCACCTGATCAAATCCCAAAGTCAATGGCAGCCTTTCCATTGCCCTCACTGGATTTAGATCAGATCTATAGCATCCATTTGCTCCTGGGTTAGGCAAGAACAGAGAAGAGACTTTATCCACTGTAGAACTCTGATCCCCAGACTCAATCAAAAAATTTAGTATACAAAAACCCCCCTAGACCAAAATTCATGTCCAAGTCTAATTCATATCTCAAAAAGCAGTAAAAATGGGATTCTATGTAATCCATTTACCCATCTTCAACACAAGAATCTTCTATTGACTGCACTTGATAAAAACCAAAACCACAATTCAATTGGTTTCCTTTGAAGAATGAACAGAAAACAACCCAGAGGCTGCTTCCTTCCCTCCCCACAGTGCAAGAAAAACAGTGAGAAATGATCTTTTGTTCTGCAGCAAACTCTAAAAGCATCACAGCCCATATTGTGACACTTCCACATCACACCCCAGCAGCAGCAAACTCCTGTGAAGGATGAGAGTTGAGAGAGAAAATCTGTAACTACTCCTTCCACTGAAATTTGCCCCCATGTCAAAAACCTGGTGGGATTAAAAGTGACTCAATGTTAGAAACAAAGGAGTGGGATGTTTTTCAGTGATTTATTTGGGGGTTCCCTGCCTCCTGCAGAAGACACATGGGACTGTTTTTCAGGAATAAATGCTGCTGTCCCTATTGTCAGAATCTATCTTGGGAGTGGCATTTGGCTCTTTTTTAGGGGAGAGAATTTTTTCCAGTAATGCACTAAGTTTATCATGAAACACAGAACAGGGGACATTAATATTCACTTTGAGCAAAACACCAGCTCTGATGATGTTTTTCTTTTTATTCCTACCACTGTTCAATAAGATTAACTCTCATCCACTGAAAAGTTTGTTCACAGTTAAGCCAGAACAAATTTTACTCAGCAGAGCAATATGCCCTGAATACAAATAAAGCCCTTACACTTTTTGATTAATGTTATTTCATGCTCCCAGGATGCTGGGACAGTATCACATATGAAACTGGCAAAGTCCCATACAAAATGGAACACATGGTTACTGTAAAATTAAGAAATGTACATACTGGGGGGAAAAAGTCTGATACTAATACAACTTCAGTCATCAGGATCACTGAGAACCATAGGAAATTATCACCATTTCTTTCACCAAATTTTAATGATTTTAACCTATAAAAAGACAAATATTGATTTTTGCAAAATAAAATAATATCTTGGTAGTATCCTTTCTCTTAAAGAATGTTCATTCACACAAGTGCTTTATTTTGTAATTAAATTCTGATAGTAAAGTACATTATGATCCTCAGAGAAGGATTCCTACATAAATTCAATGAAGTATTTGATTTCCTTTTTTTTAGATCACCTAAAACATCATAATTCTTACCCATACAAAGCCATAGCAGCTCTACTAAGTTTCCAAGCAGACAGACATCTAGATTCTTATTTGTTCAGTTATATTTGCACACCACACAGGAAAAAGAAACCACATTAAACACCACTAAGGAATCTTGACAAAGAAAAGGAGTCAATTGAGTGAGCCACACAGAAAGCTCCAAACCATGCCTTCCACTTGACCTAGAATTAAGAGAACTGCCGAGTTTAAGAGTAAAGTTTCCTCGCTGCAAAAAAAGAAAAAACGGGGGGGAAAAGGAAAAAAAGTCTATGCTTCTTTTCTTAGTCACTCCTTCAAGGAAAATCCTGAAGCCAGAATAAAGTTTGCACTGGGTTTTAGTTACAGTTAATGTATAAGCCAACAATGTTTACTCAATATTATATAGGCTTTGCAACACACCACGGCAGTAAATTAGCTTGATATATTAGCTCTGTGCTGAGAAAATGAGACTGTCCCTGAGATCTGTAAAGCACTGCAAGTATTTCCCCCATGGTACAAAGATGAGTTCAGGTCACAGCAATAAAATCTAGGCCAACGTGCTGTGCTGCACACAGAAGAAAAACAAGCTGCAGGATCCTTGCTACCCTCACGTACACATGTGGAAAACATCCACTGACCACCATGCTGGCAACACTTGCCAGCTCCAAGGACAGCATTTTTTCCTTCTTCTTTTCACCGCTATGCCCATCTCAAAAGAGTTCTCCATGGAGAAAAACAGCTGTACCCTTTCTGTTCTTTCCTCTTCCTTCTGATCTCACCTAAACGTAGTTTTCTAGTGAAATGAAAAAACAAAAAACAAAAAACAACAACAACAAAAAAAAAAGTCTTTGATGGGAAAGAAAGATAAAGAACATTAAGTCCATTTCAAGCATCTCTTGTTTTGCTGGCTGTGTATTTTCACCTGCAGTTGATTAGAACAGACTTGATCTGCTCATCATCAATTACTCCAGACACACCTTGCTTAAAGGCAAACAGCGAAAGGAGGCTGAGGGATCAGGGTCTTCACATCATAGCACCTACCCTAGGAACCCACTGCCTGCCACAGGGATACCCTCTGGAAGTGAGAAAGACACTCAGCTTTTCCCATGTCCTGTTATTCTGCAGACCCATTTGCAAAATCAGAAAGTGACATTTCCTCCATGCACAAGAACAAAAAGCTCAATAGAGAGGTAAAATGGTTTGAATTACTGAGCAGACAATATTCTGTAATGGCCAAATACTCTTAGCAAAGCTACAATTTTAAGGATGTCCCTATCTGCTGACAAAGGCCCTTGTGCTACCTTCCTTTTCCATGCTCGTGGTTTGTCCTTTAGGTGTGAAGTGATGAATGAAGAAACAGCTCCCTGTTCATTTAAAATCCAAGACCTTGGACTGAACAGCCACTTCTCTCTACAGTTTAACTAGAAGAAAGAAAACATTATAACCAACTTAAACACTAGTCATGAGATGTCCACAATTGTACAGCAATAACAAAGCAAACAAAAAGAGATACCTGGAAGGACATACAAGCACTACCAAGAGGTAAACTACATATTTTGCCAGATTGACACCTTTTCCATAGGTGGACTATCTCTGACACTATGATAACTAAGTACAGAATAAAACTATTTGACTGCTGGCTTGAGAATTTTTAATTGTTCCTCCAAATCAGATGGCATAAATCCACACTAGAACACGGGGTAGGTGAATCCCACATATGACAGCTGATGAGTGTTTTATTGCATGCTGAAATGCTGTATTTATTATCCTACAAGCCTGGTGTCCTGAGGGAGAAAAGTGTGAGCTATATTTGTATTTAAGACTGAAGCACCCAGCCTTCGCAGTGACACTGCTCTCTTCACAACTTTTGATTGCATCACACTGAAAGCGAAGTAATAGCCGCCATTTGACTCCAGAACACAAAACTTTTATCTGTTTAACAAACAAATGCTCCTGGGTTCTTCAAATTTCATGTAGCACAAACCTAGTAAATGCCAGCAGAGTATTATACAGGTACAGAAATGTGACACAAGCTTGATTAGTGATTTAAACAGGTGATGAACCCCTTAGGTCAAAAGGACCTACCCATTTGCTCATACTTTACATCATGGGGTTTTTTACATCTGGTTTAAAGTTACTCAGTTTGCACTTTCTGCTCCACATTCTTTATTCATTTATTCAAAAATAAATAGTGTGATTTGTTGGAAAGCAGATGCTGAAGTGTGAATATCAGAGCTGGTTTAGTGCAGACATTTCTTAAACTGTGAAGACAAAACCTGACTTTTTCTAGTAAGAAAACTCAAGTGTGGAGCTGAAAATAGAAATAATGTAAAACAAAACTTTTTGGTGTTTTTTAAAATTTTCTAGCAAGTATTTATGAAAAATGTCTTCACTATGGAAAAAAACATTGCTACCAAATAACAGTAAGACATCAGTCAGTACAAGTTAGTTATGCTGTCCTGTACTGAAGTCAGGGTTCATTACTTGTTTTCCCACTATCCACATCTGGTACAGCCACAATAGGAATTCCAGGAGTCACATGGAGCTTTTGGAAATAGCAGAGGGTTGTAACAAACAGTACAAGACCAGGGTTTTTCCCGGGTGCAGCTTTGGTTCCCACTGGAGTCCATGGGTGGTAGGGACGCTCCCACTCCCTTTGGATTAATAGCTCTGAAACAGAAGCCAAGATGACTCTGACTCAGATGGAGCTGAGTATTGGATACATGTGGATCTTGTTAATGATAGCAAATAAGTCTTGGTGGCTCAAGCTAAAACCATGTGTTGTCAGGATTTACCAGCATATGAAACAGTTTCATCTTGCACTATAATCTGGGACACCATTCTTTTCATAGACTGACCCTGAGCACCACTCTCTTTTGGGTACTATTTGTACACCTGTCCCAGTAAAAATTTATTGCCTAGTCATTATTTTAAACCATCAGCACAGCTCAGTAAGAGGGTTAAAATCCATTAGCACAATATAAATATACCAGTGCTAACAGCCTCCTATCTTTTCCATCAGTAGAGAAGATATCCGAGCTACTGTTAAAGGCAAATTGGGGTTATTGAGGAAAATTAAGCTCCTGCCCTGAAACAGGACTTAAATTCCAAAGGAAATAAATTTAGAGCTCAAGGAGGAGACAGAGAGGGGCGACTAGAACATGAGTTAAACATCCCAGAAATGGTCACCTGAAACGGCTCTGCAGGGTGTATTTTTTTTCTGGCAAGGTTTACCATGACAGCACTAAGTCAGTAGGTGCCAAGTGTTCTCCCTTAAAACTCATGCATGGAAAGCTTCTATTTCCTTGGGTGTTACAAGCTGATCCCAACCAAGTCTTCCTCACAAATCAAAGGGTAGAGCAGAGGTAAGTAGTTACCTTTTTCTTGCAGTTCTAGGATATTTAGTATTTTAGCTCAGTTGATCACCATGTTGCAGGGTCCATTGAACTTATTTCTGCAAAGAAATTAATCTGTTTTCTCAGTTTACTACACTTCAGTTCCTCAAAAATATATGGAAAAAGATAGTTTTGTACAGAATTGGTATGGGAGAGGAGCAAGTCTTCTCAAATACTGCAGCTGCCATTCACTTTTGAAATTAATACAGATGGAGTGAGAACAGGAAATTGCCAGTTGTATTTTGACATGTATTATTTTTGTATGAAAATAAGTCACAGCCTGACTCTGCTTTAAAGGGCACCATGTGCCCACACAGGACATTGGTATGATACATTCTGCCTTCACATTTGAAATTATTCCAGTAACCTTTTTGCACAGGCAAATGCAGAGACTGACCTCATCAGTGATATGTATAGAGAAAACCAGGTCAAATTCTGCACTTCTTGCAATTAATGACAAAATTGCTGAAAACATCAATGACTGTCCAACAGCCTTTGTTTTGCTTATTAGAGGATTCATCTCTATAGGATCAACAATAACAAAAAAAGTCCTGCTGCCATTGAAATTGATGCAATTTGAAAACATTCAATATTCAATATACTACAGACATCCTTGTCCTTCCCACAGTACCACTCTCCTCCACTCATTTTTTTTCTTCACATAGAGCAATCCACACACACAACTCCAACAGCATCATTAGAGATGTCCCAACATCTACTGAGGAACAAAGGGATCTCTATTCATTAAATGCCAGGATACAGGAGTAGTACATTTTTTGTTTGTTTTTCCCTGAGCTGTAAACATCCATAGGGAAATCTTTTATTAACTTGTGTGCCAGTGGGTGACTTGGATACTCCCAGGTTACACTCCAGATCTTGTGCTCTGCTCACCACAATCATGGTGAAACCTCACCATGAGCTCAGCTCCCGTAGGGGAAACCTGATCATCCCTTTCACATTTTTCATGTGCAGCACCCATGGCAAGTGTGAAGTCAAAGGATGCAGATTCCAACCCCCAGCCCAGGGCAGGTTTGGAGGACAGAAGATGATGAGGTGCATCTCCATTAACTGCAGCACAGCTCTATGTACTTATATCACATTTATATTGCACTGGTATCCACCTGAAGTATTTTAGAGATGTCATTGGAAATAGGTTTCTCATTTGCTTAACAGTCTCTTCTGTTCTACAGTTACTTTGAAGTGTTCATAAAAGCTAAGATTTACAGAATATTAATATTATTATATAATCACATAATCAGTCCCTGATTCTACATTTTTCCTTTCCTATATAACGAACAATGATAATTTATCAAATGACTGTTTCTTCCATGTTTACAACTAATTTTAAATATAACATCCAGGGTAAGCTTCACTTATCATTTTTAACCTATTTTTATCTGCTTCATGTACTTTTTAAAATATGTATTTTAAGTCATGCTACCAAAGAGTATATTTGAGAAAGCAGATACTACAAGAGCAGAGGCCACTTAAAAAAATGACATTAAGTTTAACATCTTTTTGAGGGGACCTGCTTAATTAAAAATGGCCTTTGTTCCATGAGGTTGCATAAAACAATATTTCAATGGAGTACTTGTGGAAACTTTCCCTGACTGTGACAGTGCTGCCAAAATCTAATTAGTGACTCATCTAGTCATATATATCAATGTTATTGTCTGTCAGGCAGCCACAATGTATCATGGTTAAGTGGATTTTTAACTGTCTAAATCAGTCTGTCTAAACAACATAAAATGGGAAACAAATCAAAAGACCAGTTAAAATCATGAAAGTGACACGTATTTATTATCAAATGCCATTTGTTGTATTAATGGGTTTAATGGCAGGGAGATGGAGCCAGGTGTGTCAGAGCAGTGATTTCCTGCACAGGGAGATGATGTTACTGCTCATGTCAGAGACAGCACTCTCAGCCTTTACAGCTAATGGCCCTCAATGGGCTTTGCTGTGTTTCACCAACACCCCAGAGTGGTTTGAAGGGGCAGGGGTTGTCACAGTACTGGGCCTTCAAAGTGCTACAAAACATGGCCTTAGACATCACCATGGATGCACAGTGCCTGCCAGCCTGCCCCTCAGCCATGGAGGAAGCCACTTTCCCTGCAAGAATCCATGTCCCAGGCCTCTTCAAGCAGCACATATCACACCCTGTGAATGGCACAGCTAGGCCAGGAAGGGGCAAGAACAGTGCTTTTATTTTAAACCTAGTCTTGATTTTCCAATCTTTAATTTTTAACTCATATTTCCTTTTTAAAGTTAAGCTTTAATCACCCCCTGAGCTGGTTTAAATGTAATCATGTTGTTCTGTGGCCTTGAAGTCACCTCTAAGGGCGACTTTCCAACACCTTCACCACGGCAGCAGAGATGAAGCTGCTGAGGAGCTGACAGAATGAGCCCCTAAGCAGCTCCTTGGCTCCACAGACACAGCAGTGACCAGCAGCACCTCCCTGCTGTCTTTGGGGAGTGAGCAGAGGAGCCCAGGCCAGCTCAGGTGCTCTCCAGAAGGCGCTGCCTGGCACTGCTCTCCTCTCTCCCCCCTCCAAAATGCTGGGCTTTGTTGTTTGTTTTGTTGTTGGGTCTTTTTCTCCCTCTCAACTCAGCATTTATTTCCCCACTATCTTTGTGCTCTTTTATTTGTTCATTTTGCTCATCCTTGAGGTTGAGGAACACTTCTACTATTTGCAGAGTGCTAAGCACAATGCAGATTTGCAAAATCGCAGAAAATGCTGAGTTGGAAGGGATGCACAAGGTCATTGAGTCCAACCCCTGGTCCTGCACAGACACCCCAACAATACCACCCTGTCCCTGGGAGTGCTGTCCACGCCCCTGGAGCTCTGGCACCCCTGGGGCTGTGACTGTTTCCTGGGGAGCCTGTTCAGTGCCCCAGCACTCACTGGGGGAAGAACCTTTTCTAACATCCAACCTAAACCTCCTCTGACACAACTTCAGACCATTCCCTCAGTCCTGTCCTACAGAGATCAGTGCCTGCCCCTCCTCCTCCCTTCAGGAAGAAGGTGTAACTGTGATGAGTCTCCCCTCAGTCTTAATTCAGTCTTTAATTTATACCCTGCAGCAGCACATTTTGATTTTATGGTAATCTTCCACCACACGTACGTTATTGGCAGAACTATTTTTTTCCTGTCTCTTTATAAATAAGAATCAGAAATTAAGTTTCAGTATTGAAAGCTTTTAACAATGGGATGCTTACATATCCACAAGTGAGACAAGCATTCACTGACCATTGCTACTCTAAGGGATGAACTACCTTGAATATAAATCCACAAATACCACTGACTTAGAAGTAAAAAAAACCATCTGCAGGAGAAAGCCATGCTCAACCTGCCACCAGACTCTGAAGCTGCCACTCACTGACACTGTGTTTCACTCAAACAGTCACAGCAAGGAAGGATTTTGGTTCCTGAAACTGAAAACTAAGTGGTTATCATGGCTGGAAAGCTTGTATTTTAAAGGAACATTCATTCTTATTCAATGACATGTCATGAATTTTGCATGAGGCACAGCACTTGGTGTCAGAAATTATATCAGCTCCAGCGAGGGGGACAATGATACATATGTTTGTACAAAACACATAATATGTTTTATTTAAAGTATGCCATAAATATTTTTGCCCTGAAGCAGGGTTTAAAATGAGCTCCGTAAGGTGCCATAAGAAAATGCATGTTCAGAAAGTAGAAAGAGGTGCATCTATTCCTAAATGTCTAACTTCATCTGAAAAAAATGCTGGATATATCCTGATAAAGCTGCCACTCCATTCTGAGATGGCTGATACCAATAGTAAAATACACAAGGCCACACTCCCTGTCATGGCTCACAATTTATGCACCAAACCTTTCCTCTCTCAAGAGCCTGAAGACAGCAGAACACCGAGAGAAGCAGCAAATCACAGCACTGATTACAGCTGCTTGCCATTCTGTACTATCCAGTGTGAGAAAAATAAAATCATGAGCCTGGTCCCCAAGCAAAGAGGATCCTGAAAGCAGCAGGGGGTGACCACGTTGGCAGGTGCCACCCCCTGCCCACACAGGTAAGCCCTTGGTAGGCTGATGATGCTCTCCAGTGTCTGCACAGGATGGCTCCTGGCAGGAACACACTTCCCCTCTGTCCCACTGTCTTGGAGGACCCACTGCAGCTGTATTTATGGCCTGAGTCAGGCAGATAATGCAGAATGTGGATCCTGAAACTGCTCTCAGTTACAGGGCACAGAATGTGGGCACAGCTTGTGTCAGTAGTGCAGGTTTGTTCAGCAGAAATTATTGAAAAGAGTAGCTCAGCCACTGAGACATCACATCTACTCAGGGCACTCAGCTGTCTCTAGGTGGCTCAGTGTTTGAGCAAGGAGGCTGAGCTGCTTTCCTCAGCTCTAGGGTGGGATCTGAATTTGTAGGGATGTACACACTCAGATACACACACATACAATGAGCAAAGCAGGAAACAAAACCAAAATAGCTCAAGGCAGACTGGAGTTGCACTCCATTTAGCACTAAGTCACTCTCAATACATCAGAATTGTCTGTCTCCTTTCTCAAAAAACAGTTTTAAATTACTCCAAAATCCTGTTCCAGCAAACAATCCTGCTGCAGCAAACTGCAAAAGGCAGTGATCAGAAAGAGCCCAGGCTAAGAAAAACTAATGTCAACACTGAATGTGCAATTAATGTTAACACTGAATGTGCAAAAGCAAAACACCTCCACAATAGGATGTGACAGGGATAGTATTTGGGAAATATTGTTGTGTTCACACTTGTAAATGAGGTCAGACTTAGCCACCCAGCTCTTTCTAGGTGCCCCTTTGCCAACACAGTGATCCAAGCTTCACAAACTGAGTAAAATCAACCAGAGCCGCAGGCCTCATGCTGCTGATCCCTCCCACATCTGTCGCTGAGGGAGGTCCAAGCGTCATTTAAGATTTCAAGCTACCAAAACAGGACCAGAAATCAATGATGGATTCTGAAAGGTTATGTATGGGCTTCCATTTTCCATTAACAAAAATGTCTAGAAATGCTCTCATGTCATACCTGTTGCCAGCCAATGCATGTTTGGCTGAGCAATAATTATCTGGTTAGGCCTTAGAAATAGCAGCATTTTGTTCACAGTGATTTTGGACTGACAAATGCCATCACCAGGAATGAAAATTGTTGCCAGTAGATGGGAAATGAACCTGAGACTGTCCTGACACAAGATCACAAGAAGTCACTGAGGTCAGAAGAAGCTGCAACTTGCATAAAGAAAAATTACAAATTTACAAATTAGAGAAAAAAAAAACTTTTAAAAATGGCAGCAAAAGGCTGGAAAGGTTACATTCCATATCAATCAAAAAAGAACTATATAGAGAAAAAAGAGGGGCTGAATCAAAGACTTCCATGCTCAACCTTGCCTACAGAGAAAATCATGGGAACATATGACAGGATATGACAGGTCTGCCTCATTTGACAGAAGGAGAATTCCATTTTTAAAGCACAGGAGATGGCAGAAAGAAGGAACACTCCCCATTGTTACACACAGCATTCTCATTGATTCTGAACCATCCTCTGTTGAATCAATGACAGTTGTCCCACTGACCTCCACGGAGGCTGGACTGGACTCACAGGGGAATCAATCCCACAGGTAGGAAAACAAATGAAGGCCATGGATTTCTTCATGAGCTAGTCACCAATAGAATTAAGCCAGTCAAAGAGAATCAGATAATGATTTAAAATTCAAAATAAAGTCATCTTTCTCCCTTGCCTACACTTGTCTTCCTCAGATATATAGACATTCAGGATCTGAGCCAGCCTTATTCAGTGCAAGAAATCTAAATACTCCAATCCCTGTATTTTTGTGTTAGCTAACCTAACAACATTTGGTCTAGGTGGAGACTAACAGAATAAAATAAATATTCACAACGTTGGGAATTGGAACTCAGACAGGTCTTTAAAAAATCCAACTTGTATTTGTATTTTTGATGTGCAACCTAATTAGACCAGAGCATCTTTAATTAAGTGTGTCAGCCCCAGTGGAAGCCACAGAGTTCAACGCTAATAAAGCTGATAAGGTTTTTATTTTTCAGACTTAGTTTATTTAATGCCTCATCCATGTTAAGCCAATCTGTAACATATGGGCAGTTCTCCCACTATGGATTTATCGTTTGGGTGTTTCTTTTTGTGAATTAATGCAATCAAACTCCTGCCAGTGTTAATTATTTTTCTTCAAGAGCAAATCCCAGAATTGAAAAAACACACACACACACCTGTTATAGCTCCAAAAGCCATAGCACTGCAACTGGAAAATAATTTTTAAAATGCTGGGAAAACCCAGAATGTTTCTGGGATGGTACAAAAGAGATTTGGAAAACATTCAGGAGTGTAATATATATATTTCTGGCCTTGTAAGACAAGCAGTAGAGGTGTTACAAAACCCAACTCAGTATCCACATAGAAAGGAGCAATTATTTCAGTCTTTAAACATCTCTCCTTTACTGTTGCTTCACTTCAAAAAAGAGAGTGGGAGGAAAGCTAGCTAGTTGTTTCAACAAGTTTTAAAGAAATGTGGCAAATCACTTATGTTCTAGAATACTAAACCCAAAACCTTCTTTTCAAAAGATGTGCTTTAGCTCAACCACAAGCAAAAGAACTTTAAAAGGAATATCACAAGTGAAATTGTACAGCTTATGTTACGCATCAGACTAGGCAGTCCTTGCTGCCTTTAAACCTCTGAAAGGATCTTCCAGCCAGACACCCCTGGGCAACATCATGGTGGGTTTGGATACTCACCTGGAGCCAGCAGCTCCTGGAAATCTCAGACTCAGACTCTTCCTCTCCTGTCTAAGCCGTAAGATTGGGAACATTAAGTGCTAAATCTGAAACATGATTTCACTGTTTGGATTTCAACAAAGCCACTGATCATTTTCATGGCTCATTTGTGAAGATTAATTGGTTAATATCTATGCAATGTTTTGGAGGTGGAAAGTACTAAACCATAGCTTTCAGTCCTGATAATCCTCAATTGCAGTTTCATCCTCTCAGCTCTGGCCTCTCCATCACTGTTTTAAATCTCTGCTGTTTCATACTTCCTCCTCTTGCAGGCCAGCTAATTACCATCATACATAACAAAGGAAACATTCCTTTATAGGGGGAGATGAACTAATAGGACTTTTAATTTCTAATTTTTGGCATTCCTTGATTACTACAGCCACAGAACACTGACTGGGGAATTGCTTCTTTTGTTCTCCAGGCACATTGCTGATGCTGCTTGGGAGACACAGAGGTGTTCATTGCAATACTTGCAAAATTTTACTGGCCCCTACATCTCATTTGGCTCCAGTATTTTGTGTCCAAATAATGCCAACTCAGTCTTTCCATATTGCTTGCACTGGGCTGGTGCTGCTCTGCATGGAAAGCCAATCCTGAACTTGCTTTGAGACTTTCATCATCTTACTCAAATTCCTTCTGAATGCTCTGTTCTCCTGTGAGAGATGCAGGAAGTCAAAAAACAGATCAACTTATTTTTTCATCATCACTGCATGTTTTTGCTGAGGAGATTTAATACCTTCCTTGCTTGCCACTTCTCTCTCCATTACTTCCACCATTTTCATCCCTGACGGGTCTCATATGTGGTTAAATTCATCTGCACATCCTGTTTAGTCATACAAGTCTGGAATAAAATTTTAATTCCTTGTAGCAATAACCTTGTTCTCACAGAGGTTGGTAAAGCATCCCATACACCCTTCTAGGGCTGTAAAACAATCTTTATCTTATCAATGTCTGTAGTGAAGTCCACAAGTCCATGATCTGCCTGGACACAAAGTTTAACCAAATCACACAGGATTTTATTTCCATTCTCCACCTTTTCAGGAATCTACCAAACAGGTAGTATTGACCCACAGCATGGCAGCAATTTATTTAGGTTTGCTGCTGGTAATGACCACTCTCTATTTTCCCCTTTTACACTTTTGACAGCCTGTAAATAAAGCAAAAAATCAAAAAGTCTATGTAAACCCAGCTCTGTCCACTGATATTTATAAACCCCAGTGCAACCTCCAAAATTGACTTCCATCATTGCTGAGAGAAGCACAGCACCCTGGTATACTTAATTTATTACTTTTTTACTTTTTCAATTGCTGTTCATCAGAACACTTTGCTTTCTTTACTTAATCTGAAGAGATTCCCAAGGGAAAAAAAAAAGTCCTGTTTTCAGGCACAGGATCTTTCTAGGTGCACAACTGCTGCTGTGAGCAACAGAGCTGTAGAAACCTCCCATCTCCTCTGAAATTTGGATTCTCAACAAGGAAAGGCTTGGGCTCACACAGGTTATTGCTGATACTGTTTTAACAGCAGGGATATTACCACACCTCTTATTATTTATCTCAGGGATTCTAAAACAAAGCAGCTGAAAAAATAACTGCAAATACAAGGTTAGAAAAACAGAATAAGGAGAGAAAAAACACTGTCTTAAACTGTGGTTTAACTGTTTCCATGAACTTTGCAATCTCCTGCTTCTTACATGTTGAAGATACTGGGAAAACAGAAGCTATTTTATTTTGCTCTGCCACTTTTACCCATAAAATGAGAAGGTTATTTTACAAATTGTCCTTAGAGGTCTTGATTAGCTGCACAATAGCAGTAAAAGCTGATACATATTCCTTTATACATTTATAAGGTCTGGTTCGATTTCATATTTAAGTACCATAAACACTTATTTTCTAAACTTTTTCTTAAAACCAATATGATACAGGTTACAAAGGTCCACTGAAAGACAGAAAGGGCTACAGTCCTGAATTCATACATTTGAAGTGTTCCCTCAGAGCTCCTGAAAAGCAGTGAATCAAACACACTTTAGAATCTGCCCCTCTTGAACCACGTAAGAGATCTTTCAGGAATCCAACTACAAATCACCCAACCACCTTGGTAAGTGTTTTTAAAACTTTCTTGTAGGTCTGATCTGCCCCCTCTCAGCCTTCCCCAGACACAAAGGTAAGTCTGAAACCCACTAAAACACAGAGTAGTAGAGTCTTCTCTAAAGGTGAGTTTAAGGAACATTGGGAGCCAGAAATCTCTGAAAAATCAAGTAATCAAAGTTACCACATTTCTGAAAATAACTTGTGATTGAAGCAGAGATACAGGAGGAAAAAAATAAGAAAAAAAGAGGGGAAAAAACCTGCAAACCCTCAAGTAGTAGCTCACTAACACAAAGCCAATATAACAATAAACAAAAGAAGAATCCATTTGGAAAAATTGGTCCAGTGGGGAAATACCCCACAGGGAGAGGGCTTATAAAACTGGCTGATAAAGGCACAGGCTTTATCCTGAGAACAATTCATTCTGCATGAAGTTGTTTCTTTTAGACATTCTATTTATTAAAATACTCCATCAAATTAAGACTTTTCTAACAACAAAGCCCAGAAAGTCAATACTGATGTTACTAAAAAACAGGAAGTGAGATGGAATACAGCAAACACATTCACTTCCCCAATGACTCCCATAACTGCTGGGGGAATTTTGCCACCCAGGATGATTCTTGAAGCTTTGGCTCCAGGACTCTCACTACAATTGAGAATTTCAGCTTTTCTCTACCAGTGAAATATGCTCCTACCTTGAGTGGTTCAAGATGAAACCTCATAAATATTGAAGTATAGCAAAATTCTCCAAACAACAAAAATATTGGTTTAAATCCAGCTTTATAATGTTATTGGTGAATAAACTAAAGCTTTTACAGTTTAAGCCTTCACCTGCTCTTCTGTATTCTTCCCTCCACATGAAATCCTTGCAGTAACAGAAGGGAAGGAGGGCACACAAGCTTTTGTTAAGTATTAAGGAGTCCCTGGATGTGCTATTTCAGTTTGCTGAGAAGAAACACAACTGGCCTCACGCAGGGACCTCACAAGTCATGTGTGCAAGGAAAAAAAGCTGAAATAAACACAGCCCCAAAACATTCACAATTACAGAGAGCAAAGCAGGGGAGCCTGTCAAACCACACAGCACATCTTGAGTTGTCTGAGGAAACCCTGCAACAGCACAAGTCCAGGGGAAAATATAAAACCACTCTTAATCTCATCACTCTCCTGTAAACAGGGGTCCAGACAGCTGTTCAACAGCATATTGGGCTTCCTCCTCAGGCCTTGCTGCCCAATATGCTTCTGAGCACTGGAACATTTTTGTGTAACTGTTCTCAAATCAAAGGTTGCCATTTGCCATATGGGCTGAGCCAGCAGAGTCCCTCAAAGGCTGAAAAAAGGCCTGGTTTATGTGGCATGGAAATAAGAGTCTTTGAGAACTGAGGTCTCCTGGGCTCCATCAGACCCTGTCTCCTGCTGGATCTCAGGGTAGCAGAGTCTGAGATTTCATTTCTTGACACCCCACCATAGTTTGAGGCAGAAAAAGCTTCCCTCTACCTACATTACACTCTGATAGCTTTACATCCATTAATCAGAGCAGGATATGGCTACTCAGACTATTTGTTTATTTGTCTAAGAGTGGCCTGGAGCTATTTGTTTTCCAGCACACACATGTCCACAGCACCACCCTTTTTCATCACGTGGCCATGTGTTTAGGCTTCCTGCATTTTCACCCTGACAGCCTATTGCTCACCAGTTAAGAACCACATTAGTTTGAGGACACCATTCATCTAACATTAGTGCTTCCATTAGTGTGGACAGTTCAACCTGGGCAAAATGCACATCTCATGCATAATTTAATGGACTTCATAGAGTGAGTCAAAAATTGTTACTACAACAGCAAAAAAACTCCGACTATTTCTTCAGAGACGCATCACTGGGAGATACCAAAACCAGGGCAATTGCTCCATGAGATCCATGTTTGCGTCTGCACACAGCAGCACTGAGTGTGTTGGTCTAAGATGTTCCACCAAGATCCTATTTCTGAATCAAAAAGCCACCCCCTCCTCTCTCATCAAAATCTCCTTCTTTTCCTTCAGAAAGTCCTCATTATCCAAGATTCTCCAGAGCTTCTTTCTTTGGATCCCAATGGTTTGTGTCTGCTCAACACAGAATATAAAATTCTTCAGGAGAGAGTATTTTTGCTTTTCTATTTAAAAAAAACCCTCAACTCCCACACACTATCATAAACCACAAAAATAAATACATCAAGAACAGAATCCCATGCAGAGTTTTCCTCTCACATGAGAGGCATGACAGGCAACCAACAAACCTGAGCAGGGATAGCATTTATTATTTAACCAGAATCAGTATCTCTGTCGATTTTACCCCTAAACTGATTACATTTAACAGCCTGGCAGAGCAGGACTGCACTAAGACAAACACTCAGCCCACTCCTTAGTGGGGACAGGCAGAGCCATATCCCTCAGACCTGCAGTGTCACACAGAGCAGCTGGGAGCCACCACCAGGGAGGGGAGGTTCCATGGGAAGAGCTGTTGGCATCAGGATCCTCACATGTTCTGCCCTGCAGTGTGATCTTACAAAACTCTCAAGTTCACATTGTATTCCTCCCTGCAAAGCTTTGCCTGCACCTCTGTGGATATGGCACCCAAAATGACAGGCTCCAGGCACTGCTGGGACATCAGTGTCACCAGAACTACAACTGCTTCCAGTCCCTCCTTGGACTGGCCTGACTGCTTCTTCTGCTTCCTCGCCTTTTCACAATTCTATCAGGGCTCCTCATGCACTAAGGAAGTTATCAGGAATTTTTTTCTAAAAAGCTCGAGTATCCTTAGCTAAAACAGGACATTAATTTCCAACCTTTATCTGAGATGATTCACACACTGCAGCCCAATTCTTGTGTTACTTTCCTAAATTAGCCATTTGGAAAGGTGGGTTGGTCACCATTCGATCCCTCTCACTGCTACCGGAAAATCAGCCAAATATAGCAGGAGGAAGTTACTGACAGACTGTGACACACAGGTGTAATTTCACAAATTGACATTGACTTACCCCATTTATCATACCCACTTTTCCCCTTCAAAAACAGTCCTATAAATCTCCTTGTGCTGCTTGTCTGAAGATGCACTGAATTAATATGACCACATCCTTTTCACCTCGTCCCTTTCCACTCTGCTCTGGTGTCCGGCCTGATCATCAACCAAAATCTCACCTATGGAATTGAATTTCTCCATTTAAATCTCAGAAAGAAAGAGTTTTCAAGCTGTAATGACCAGATTACAGTCCAGGTTTCAATGTGATTTTAGCATAGAAACCTCCCCCTGCAATGGTCCTCCTAGGTGGCTGAATAATGTCACACTTTCCCCTTCTGCTTTTGTGCTCTCTGATATCCTTCGTCTCTCTAAGCAGAGCACTCACCTCAGTATCACGATTTTCCCTGGGTTAACAAGAGACAACTAGGTTTTCCTTTTTGAAAGGCACTTTTAGACCCTTAGGAAAAAGCTTTAGGTGAGATCTGAGTGTTAGAGAAAGACCTGCCGCATAAATTTTAAAATCAAATAAACTTGAGTTGTCATCTCTTAAAAAAAAAAAATCAAGACAGTTCAATTTCCGAGTCTAAGCTCCAAGACAGGACAAAGAAATGACTGAATACCTGACAGCAAGAAAAAGAAAATTATAGTATTTTCAATAGTGAAAGTATTAGGAGAATGAGAGAATGATAGCAGAGCATGTCACAGGCTAAAGGAGGTCAAGAGAGAAAAGAAACAGCTGTGATCTGTAATCAAATTATAGAAGCTGGGATGCTGGATGGATAATGTATAAATACATGTAATATACTGTGCACATTCAGAGCCCATAGATTTTTTTTTCCTTATTTAAATCATCTTACAATAAAGCAATATTCTTCTCACCCATCCATGGAGAAGGTTCATAAGGCTAATGTGAGTGATCAGTTATGAGACTACTGGCCTTAAGTTTAAATGAGTGCAACTTAGATAATGATTTCTTTCCAGCTTCAAAGTCAAGACTCTTCAAAACAGCCAGCAGAAACAGGACAATAGATCTGTTTTGAAGACAGAAAACAAGAATCACTGTTCATGCACTTTTTTTGCAGTCTCCCAGCTGCCAGACCCATTCATATGAACAACGTTTGAAGTAAACTACCAGCCCCAGATCAAGTACACTGAATGTCAAAAGTGACTGGCTGAGGCAGACAAGTAATGCTTGGTGCCTGAACCCCAGAGTCACAGCAGGGTTTAAAAGAGATGAACTGGAATGGTGGTGGATGAAAAAAACATGAGCTTTCCTTCCTGAAGCCATCAAATGTTTCTGGAACCCTTGGAATCAATATTTCTTCATATATGTGTGCAGATGGACAAGTGAAACCCATCCTCAGCAAATGAAAGGTGTATAATGTCCTTTTCTGGGCTAGCCAGGTCTTGGTAGCCCTGCAGTTAATTTACAAGAACTCCAAGAGCTCTACAGGATATTTTTGTGAATTAAGAAAGTCAAAATGAATACAGGACCATAGAATTGATCCAAAAGAAGTACAGTTTGGGAGGAAAGTACCCTGAATTTATTAGTCAATGGTCAAGGAAGCTTTTTTACATTTTTATAATCACTTTCTGTGAGACTGAACAGCAAGGCCAAGAATTTCCTAATATAGGGCAAAACTTAAATTTCAACCTATGTCCTTCAAGAGAAATGAGGCTACTCTGAAGTGTCAGGTGCTGTGCCTTGGGGTAGTAGCCCTGGATAGGAATCCTGCCCAAGTATGTCAGACATTAGATCAAGAAATTACAAGCACTTTGTCTTCTGAGTGACTTATTGTGCTCCATGAAAGCAGTGAAACACTCATGTTCTCTGTCCCAGACACTCTAGTTCAGCATGTTTTATTGAAATGCTACAGTGGTTTTTTTTCTGTGATTTATAACCTCACATATTCCCACATGCACTGAAAGACACTCAAAACACAAGGGCAGTCTCCTGTTAATAAAAACCAGATCCCATTTCAGCTAATGTATTACCTGAGCCATCTCCAGCTGAAGAACAGCAAGACCAAGGGAAGAGCCAAAAGGTGACCCCTGTAACCTGAGGGTTAGGTGACCATCCCACCAGTCTTCTCAGAGCTCACCAAAATCTTGCAACAGGCTGCCACTGCTTAGACTCAGTTAGAATTAGAATTTAAAATTATAGAAGTATCACTGAAGCTTTGATTTAAGCTCATCTTACGATCCAATATTAGACCACCAGATAAACATTAAACCAATGAATAAAGTTTCCTTGTGTAGCTCACAAGTGCAAAACCAAATATCAACCAAAAAAAGAAACAGCAAGAATTAGTGGGAGAGTGTCTATATAAAAGAAAACAAAACATGATGAGTTCCAAGAGCAAAATAATAATACCTTAATTTCTGTCTACTCTAAGGGTGGTTAAAGGCTTGAAATACTTTTTCTGACCAAAAGAAAAATCTACCCAAAAAAGGGCATTCTATGAATATTACTCTTATTTTTACAATTCAATTGCAAATAAAAAAAGAACATGAGGGATAAAGAAATAAGAGAAGTCATTAAACAGAAGTGTAGGGCCTCTTTCTCTTTCAGAATTGTGTTATTTCAGATTACTTACAGTGTCTTCCCGGATAGATAACATTGTTTTAGAGGACCACAACATGGTACAACTCTGAGCTTAAGGTTAACAGGGAATTAAGTGTCTTCTAATGAAAAGATCCTTAAAAAACAATAAAGAGAGACTTAGCTACTTACTCACTTTGCTAGTAAGTAAAACGAGTTGCCATTAGAATATTATTGATCATATTTTAGAAGGGTTTTTCTAAGTTTGTGTCACAGAATATTTAAAGAAAATGAGATGTTTCCTGGGAAATGCTCTTGGGCCTGTTCAGAACAAAGCCCACACCAAAATGAGCTCATACTCGACTCTGCCCTGCCCTGGGCACAACCTCCTGAGTTAATCATCTCCACCAGGGAAAGGGGTCCTGTAAATGCACCACTGTGGGCTGAGAGATGAGCACAGAGAGACACAGACCATGCCCAAAGCCCAAACACACCTCAGCCAGATCTTACAGGGAATTACAATAAAGGAATTCCTGCCAGAGGTTCTTGCTGTTGCCTTTGTTTGTGGTTGAAGTTTTTTTTAGTTATTTTTTATCCTTGCCCTCCCCTCCCCCTTTTTTGATAAACATCCAGACACAGCAACCACCTCATCTAATTGCCCAGGCATTTCTATTGCTTCATCCCTGCATGATCTCAGCACCTTCAACTCAAACTTCATTCCCACAGTTCCCAAATTGCAAAGGAGTTTTATGATATCACGATGCTACCCCACAGCTGAGAAACACAGACGAAAGAGTTGAATTATTTGCCTGTGGTCAAAGATCATGGATGTGAAAGAGCTGATAATTCAACACTGGACTACAGGGACATGCTTCACTATCACTACAGTTTCTCCTGGGTAAGTGAGCAAGGTGCTGAACATTTTCTGAGACTCAGAGGGATGGATTTCAAGATAGACTCCAAATGTATGAAACTCAGAGAGCAAACATTTCTTTAGTTCATTTTTAGATAGGAAAAAGGTTTTTCCATTTACTTTTCCATGAGAAAAGATTAGCTGAAATTTTGTATGTAACATAGAAGACTCATACCTATGGTTTCCTTCAGTCATACACATGCCATTTCATCCACATCCAATGAAAAACTTCATAACCCTGGGTTGCTTTTTTGTCTTTAAATTAAAACAACAGACATGGACATATACAAATTTCATCTTACTGCATACAGGCTTATGTTTGGAAATCAAGGTATCCAGAGGATTGATGGTGAAAGCCAAAAATGAAGACTGGTCCTGCCCATCTCCCAGTGGCTTTACTGAAGATTTAAAATACCCTTCCCTAGGATGATCAGAGGGCAGAACTCCCAAAGATTTCTCTGGCTGTGTTGCTACTCCCACACGGTGCACAAACACACAACATGGACACACTTCAGCGCTGCCCTACGCACTGTGGATCACACATATTTATTCTCCCTGCACAAACCTGACCAAACCATTTTGGGTCAGTGGTAGACATGGATGCTCTCCATTACACCAGTTTCAGAAAGTGGCAAATTCATGGGTCTCAGCACAATTGCAGCTGTTTAACATTTGTGTATAGAATAACACAATAAGCCTTATAAAGTCCACACTGCATTGCAGGGTCACTTCTCCACCAATATTATCATATATTACAGTGAATTTTAACTGAGTTTTTTTCATTTTATTTTTTACATTAAGTCACACAGAGAAAATTATATTTCATTTATAGATACTCTAAGAGGGTGAATTTTTATCCCTGGTTACCAGGATTTGTACCAGCCACACAGCAGATCTACACAGTGGATAAATTTGGCCTTTCTTGCTTGACAGTGAGGTAAATTGCACCAACTCTAGTAAGTTGCACAGTTTGTCCTAATCTATGTTTTATTCCTTCACATACACCTCAATTTGAGGGGAAAAGAAATAGATATCAGATGTGACAAGTGTATGTTTTTTTCCCCTGATATCTGACTGTTCATTTTGCCTTGGAAGGGCTGGAGCACCTTTCAAAAGTTTTAGCCCTCTGTTTCTGAGGAACTTATCCTTGTGGCATGTCTGTCAGTTTTCACAGTGCTCAAGCAAGTCTTTGCAATTTTCACATAATGGCAGTTGTTGACAGGTTGTTAGGGCTGACAGTGAATATGTTTGAAAAACTGTCAAGCTGGTGAAAAAAAAATTAGAGGAGAGAGAAGGAGCCTCCTTACATTTGTAACAGCATGTTAAACTGTAAATGCATTCTCAAAATGCATAGGCCTACTTCCAGTCGTGTTACTTGCTCTACAATGACAGCATATGTGAATATATGATCCTTAAAAATTAATGTCAGATTGTCATTTTATAGGTCATGGTCACATTACTACAAAACTGTTTACCTTTATAGAATTGATTTTACCTTTAATGCTCAATAATGGCTGATTCGAGCAAAGAAATTGCTAGAAATAAGGTGCCAGTGCTGCTGGCTTTTAATTAGCTTTTTAGTGCTTTTGCCAGAGGTATGACTGGCCCAAGAGCCCCTGGCAATGTGCAGATCCTGGCTCCTGTCCAAAGGCCTTTTCTTCGTTTCTTCACTGTGCAAAGGGCTATGGAAAGTCTCCAAAGCTCCTCAGAGAGGTGAGTGACCAGCAGCACCTGTGGCTGAGGCTCAGCCATGAACCCTCTTCCACAGCCACCAGTGTCAGGTCCGTGGAGAGTCTCTGCGCCTAAAATTGTGACAGCCTCCAGAAACGAACCTCTGTGATGGATCTTTATTTACACTGCCTGCCAGCGAACTCCAGAATGGAGGTCCTTGAACAAAGCAGGCTAAGAAGTAGAGAAGCACCATGAATCTGACATCATAGAAATTACTTTGCCTCATTATTCTAAGACAGATTGAGCTCATTTTGGTGATGCTGAAATATGTGGTTAGTAACTGATATTAATGAGGAATCTTTTCTCTTACATGTCAGACAGAGTGATTCTTCTTTGATAAAGAAGTTATGTAATTCAGCTTCTTTCTGGGAAGAATGAACTCACCTATCTCTCCTTCACATAAGGGATTTCTTAAAATAATTTTAGTTCAGATTTTAAATACTTTTTCTTACAGTCTTTTTATAGCACTGCTTTGCTTATCATGTCAAGGGTAACAATATGAGTCCTGAGCACCTACAGTGCGAGACAGGCCTGCTTTGTCTAATATTGGAAAAGACTAAAATAACTGAGAAGAATAAAGGGCAAGCTAGCGTAATCACAGCCATGAAATTATTATAACTATGGTAGAGTACTGTGGACTGTTTTCTCAGCAACAAAACTGGTCTAAAAAAAAGGGAGTTTGATATGGTCAACTATGTAGAAGCAGCATTGCAGTAGACAGCAGCTGAGTTACATGATCAGAAGAAAAATAAAGTTGTTAAAAATAGGCAAAAGAGCTGTACTGGATAAATCCATGAAGGAATATGGCAAAGGTGATACAGAAGAATTCATGGATGATTGATCTCCCAGGGCTACATGCAGCATCAAGAATATGCTGGGGCTTGAAAATACACTAAAAAACAAAAGAATAAAATAATATAGGAGATAACCAAAACAGAATGGTAAGGAGGAAGACTAAAAATGAATAATGCAAATCTAGATAACATGATCAGGAAACAGCAGACTCTGTAGTACAGTGAGGAAGAAGACTCCATGAGGTTCAGTGTAGATTGACATCTAGACTGAACTCGAACCTTGATGTGTCACAGAAGCTTCTTCCAGCTTCTGCTGAAGTCAAGAGAAGAACTCCCATTTATTTGAAGAGAAGCAGGATTAGGTCCTAATCCTTCTGCCTCACTATCCAGTAAAGTGAGGATAATAATTGTATTGACAGGTAATTCTGTCTCACAGGAGTATTCTGAGGATTACGTAGCGTCTGCACTGTGCTGTGAAATGCTAAGTGCTAAATATGATTATACAGGGATTTCCATCCAAAGATCTCAAAGCACTTTCCAAACATTAATAATTGAAGCTTTATAATACCCTTAGGACTGCACATGTAAAGAAGGCAAACAAGATTCAGGGCTCAGCAAAGCGGACAAGGATTATTAGACTTATTTTATAGTGGATAAACTACACCACAGTGAGATTAAGTGACTTGCCCAAAGTAACAGAACAAATCAGTGACACTTCAGAAAATGAGCCTAGAAGGCTCCTTCACACTTTGCACAGAAGAGATGCACATGGGGTGAGAGGGTCAATCAGCTTTTCGAAAGAGTTGGATGGATCAAACCATTGAAGAGATGTGCAACACCTGGAGAAGACTGAGGAGAGCACAAGAAAAACAAACAAGGTTTGTTTACTTTTAGGTACTTGAGCAAGAACCAGTAGAAGAAAATACAATGCCTTAAAGCAGCAAAAAGTAGAGCTTACTGGCAGGAGGCATAGCCTCTGCTAAGAACATCAATTCTTTGGCTTACAGATTTAACAAAGACGACAGAGAACATGTGTCAGAACTCAGATTAATTTCCCAGGGGAAGAACAAACACAGAAGGAAATTGAAATCATATTAGAACAAGAAATCAAGGAATCAGAATGACTGAAGACTGGTTGGATGAATGGTACATACTCCTCTCAAGTTCTAGAACAAAAGGCAAAGTATTGACAAAATTCTTCAAAATAATTTTGGTATCAGAGTATTACACAACCTCATCTAACACTGAAATGGACTTCAATCTCAGGGTGGCAAGCAGAGCTAGAAGAAATCACAGCAGTCTTGGCAGATAAGAACAACCATAAATGTAAACAAAGACTGCTTCTGAGAACATTCAAGAACTCAGTTTTGGTACATGATGACAAAAGATCTTGTCTAGCAATCATGACTGAGTATAAAGAAAAATTACAACTCTGGAAGAGGACTTGGGCTTTGAACAGGGCCAACCAACCACCTTAAAAAGTAGTGATATTCCATGAGATTAAAAGTGATCTTCATCTGCCTGCCAGCAAGACTTTGGAGCATGGGATAGTGCTGCAACATTCAGATGAGGAATTGCAGCAGGTACTCAAACTGAAATGTGGTTGTCAGGATCAGCATTTGGAGATGAAATAATTTCCCTCATCATATGTGTGTTTACAAATTTCTCAAGGGCTTCTGAGCAAGAGGGAACATTGGACACTTTTGGAGGGAGCAGTAAGTGGAGCCCACTGTCAGTGGTTACTTCAACAATATTAATCTTGTTTCAGTGCAACAGTGAAAAGGATGTTTTCACTGCCTTGGCGCAACACAGAAAGTGTTTTGCACACTGGGAATGAACACAAATCCAAGATCTCTCTGCTTTAGCTACTAGAAAGGTTGAAAGGAAATACCACAAATCTATACAAGCACAGATTGTGTATATAAACAAAAAAAAATTAAGAAAAATACATTACAGTAAACTCAGGGGGAGAACAGAAGTGTTACACAGTTATGTGTCTACACAGTGGCCTATAAAATCACAGAAAAAAAGTTTTAAGTACTTGCTGATAAAGCAATACTGAACTAAAATTGCTAAACATAAAAGTGTGACTCCAGAAGTTTCTATCCATCACTTAGGTTTTAGATTCTGGTAAAATAAAAAGGCATTTCCTTGGCTATTTCATTGCAGGGAAAAAGCCTTGAAATAATTAACGAAGAGCAGCCCCTGTAAAAAGGTAAAGCATTGTCTTTAAATCCAGCTCCTTTTCTGTTCCAGCTTCTCAACTTAGCTTTTGCTTTATCAATTTCTTCTGTGCCATGCCATGCAATGCTGGGCACTTAGCTTGAAAAGAAAACATCTAATAATTACTTAAAGTGTGCTATGAATATGCATGGTTCATACTGACCAAAAGGATAAACTTCAGAGAAGCATTTTCACCTCTTTACTGGAATTAAATTTAATCTGAGCAATAGGATTTGATACAGACATGAAGCTCACGACCAGCTTTGTAACAAATGCACTATAAATATTTTTAGTTAAAAGTGATCTTAAATAAAGACAATTTAGTTTAAAAACCTTACAGTATTATTGGGAAAGATGCTAGAGATCTGTAGCAAACATTTGAAACTGCTCTGAAAACAGTTTCAAGATGTTTGAAGAGCTGAATCAATTTGCCTTTAGGTCAGTGTGAATGTTTTTGTTTATTTTCAAGGAATCATTGTGAAAAACACAGATAGAAAGGAAGCTTATATACAAAAAGATGAAATCTCCTTTTAATCCTGATTTCCCAAGTTTCTACACTTCCAACTGAGTTAATTAAGGTTTTGCCACTGACTTCATTAGCAACAGGATCAATAGTTTCAAATATAAAATGATAAACTATAACTCAAGGGTTTTTTCCCTAAATAATATTTAACATCTCCATCATACAGAAGTTTTCCTGGACACAGTCTACTGGTGAGGGCTGTGACCTCTCTGAGGTACAAAGACGATTCAGAGTCTAAATAGGCTGCTCTAAAGTAGGTTTTGATAAAACCCAACTCCCTGTAAGTGAAGAAATGTACCAAATATCACATCTTCAATCTTTTACTTTTTATTAACATATGAGTTTTGCCAGATTAAAAAATTTTGCCAGCATCACGAGCAGGGAATTTTATCCATTATTATCCCTTCTCACAACCAATGCAAACAGCATGGAGCATTCTTTTTGTGCGTTAAAAGCACAGTGAACAGAACAACCAAAGGAGAATAAATAAGAACAGTCTCTGATTTGTACTGGATTTCTGTCCTTGGGACTGGATTACAAAGGATTTGGTTTCATAATTTTAAAGCTACAGGCTTTTTGTATTTTCCACAATAATTTGGAAAATAAGTCTGTTCACATTGAACAAAGTTTAATTGCTACCAGCAAAAAACTAGAATATCTGACCTGGGATAACTCCTGCTATTTAGAGAAAACGAAACAAAATGGTTCAGTTAAATACTTGTACTACTAGGGTAACAAAAGCAGGGTGTTCACCTTCCTAATATATTTGTTCCTTGATATTTCTGCTGTACATGTAATGTTTGGCTTGCTAATGTCCCAAGAAGATGCACTAACATTGTGATGAACACAGATTCCTAGCTCTGATAACCTAAGTCAGTAACACTAAGACAATTTCTAAATACTACATAAAATAAGCAGCTTTTTGCCTTTCTAAAATAAGCAAATTTTTTTGCTCTTCATTGCCATTAACAAGGAACCTGCGATCTAATAAATGTCACAATCAGTTTCATTTAATTAAAATAATAAATATTGTACAGTAATGCAGATTGACATTTATATCTTCATTTATGTGAGGTTGGATTTATGGTCAATGCTTTATTTGATGGAGGCCACAAATAATGGCCATTAAAGTGCCACACGATGGACACAAGATCACATTAATGAAATTAGACAAGGCAAGGCATTGATATATGGAGCCCTCCTGCTAGAAAATAAAGTAAGTCATGTCCAAAGCAGATGTTTTCCTTGGCTGCAGTTTAGGTTTGCTGAATTTTTAGTGGGCAGTTTAACTTCATCTACACAAAGGTAGAAAGGAAGAGAACTCCTGTGAAAATGCCTCTCAAGATGTGTAACAATTAATGCAGCACACAATAAACCAGCTTCCCTTGTCAAACACATTCATGCAAGAATGATTGTTAAGTGTAAAGAATTGTCTAATAGAATACTGATTATTCAATTTCAGCTAAGCAGCCTGGTATAAAGTTTTTGTAGTTATTGGTGGAATAAACACCTCATCTCACCCTTTTGCTAACTAAACACACATCCAGGGAGGTAAGTACAGAAACATACAGGTTCACGACCTTTCTTCTTTATTAAAATAATATCAAGAGTTTTGTAATTGGTCTAAGGTTACTATAGGGCAAGCAGAAGGGATAAGAGGGAAAAGACATTTCCACAAAGGAGGACTCTCCTCTTACCTCTGCAGCTGCACCATCACCAATTTTTCTAGCCCATCCTGGGTGCACTGGGAGCTCCTTTGCTTCTCACTCCAGAGTTTTCCATGAAAGATAGTACTGCAGTATCTATCCTCACAGTGCTTGCTTAAAAAATCAGGCTAGTCCATAGCTCTGCTGCAGTGAATAAATAATCTCAAGTAGCAGAACATTGTGAAAAATGAAACAAACTTGCCTCGTGGGCAAATTATCTAACTGGATGCTATGTGTGAAGTTCAGATAAACATTCAGTTACAGGGAACAGCATCTCAAAGTTTGATATTTATCTTTGTGGATTTATTTTCACCTCAGGATCTTCATGTGCCATGCTAATATGATGCCAAACAGGTTCAAGTGAAAAAAAAAAAACCAAACAAGTAAATCATTTTGGGAGGCAACACAGACAATAAAACGTGCCAAAACAATGAAAGCCATTATAATATTTTTCTTCTGAACTAGACAAATAGCTTTTAAAGCTATGCTTTCTAAAGAATGGCTCAGCTTGGTCATTTATGCTAAAACTAGGCATTACAAGCCTAAGGGTCTGGTCTAAATAACAATACCTTCATTAATCAATTTATAACAGCTGAGATCCTATTTCTGGCTCTAGAGAGGAATGCAATATAGCCAGCTGAAATTTGGCCTCACATTCCTCAGGCTCAGGTGAAATGACACTGCAAATAATTTAGACATCTCTGGACAATTTATTCAATAAATTGTCCAGCTTCTTGATCTATTTATCACAAGGGATGGAGCTGATTTAACTAACAACTTTACCTGCCTTATTCCAGAATAATTTCTGCATTCTGCTTCAAATTCTCCCTTGAACAAAATTAATTTCCTTATACAGATAAATCTATGCTTATGTTTCTTGAGAAACCAGGCACAGATAAATGAGGCCTTAGGCATTTGCACGCCACAAGAATCATGCAGTGATGAAATACTGTTGGCTCAACCTGTGACTTTGAGCCATTGTCAGATGCCATCCCAGGGCTGAAGAGGATGCAATCTCATCCCAAAGTCCTGCTGGGTGGGTTAAATACTCAGACAAAGCTGTGCTCCTTGTCCAGCACATTTTGCTATACCGTTCAGAGCCACAGGACCCACAGAGGGATGCACACCTGGGCAATGCAGGCTTTATTCAGACCAAACCCCTATGCAGTACCCACTTCTCTGACAGCAAATTCAGCAGCTTTTCCCTGTTACCAGAACTTTCTAAGGCTGTTCCCATACCTTACTCCTCCACACTGTGAGGCTGAACTGAACAATTCCTGTTGACACGCATTTCTGCATTATGCACATGCACTAAAATCCTAGAAATGCAGGAAATGTTCAAAAGCTGGAAAGGCATGGGACACACAATTTAAAGCAAAGGTGAAACAGGAAAAACAAAATCACACAGATCTTAATGACTGAAGGAATGAATGGTTTTGGTCAGCTCCCTAGGTAAGCTCAGATGGGCTCTCTGCTGCATCTGTCACTTCACAGGTAACCTTCATTAAACAAGTTTCATTTGGCACACAAAACCCATATCTCATTTCAACAGTGAGCAATGTGTAATCACCATGTACAGTAGTCATCTCAGTATACTCATTTTCTGCATACATATAATTCTGATTAAATTAAGAAACCAGCATATCAGCTTTAGTAAGAAGTGCCCCAGACACCTGCAATTGCTGCTCTTTTGTTATTACACATTTCTCACACGACATCCTGCTAAGCCAACCCTTCAAGAAAGGGCTTCACAACACTTTATCAGCTCTTGCAGATGAGTCATTAAAAATCGAAGGTTTGTTGTCAGAAAGCCAGGCATCACTCATTCCTTTACAGATAGTAACTTCTGGGGGGGAGAAAAATCAACACCCTGTCTGCATCAGGTTTTTATACCTGTGACCTCAGTCAAATATGGATACACAAAACCAACAGTGTTGCTGAAATCAAAAGAAGTTTTGCCATTGTAGTGCTGAGTTTACCAAATTTCAACTCAGTCATGTTACAAATCAGGATACCAAAACCACAGGATTCCTTTAAACAAACCCAATTGCCTTTACAAGCTACACTGCTGGTCATTTCCTCTTTTACCATGTGAAAGTTAGGGCAGCATTCCTCCTGTCTGGCTGCTCAGCATGAATAATAGATACGTCATTTTTTAACTGTCAACAAAGTATCTGTAAGAGGTGCGCTCGGTCCTTTTAAATATCTACAGCAAACTGTTTATTTGGCATTACACACAGCTCACATTTTCCAGCTAGCAAAGAAATTACTAAAAAAGACCTACATGTTAAACCACAGAAACAATTTTAATCACACCTTATTATCCTTATGTAATATTTAATTATCTCCTCTCCTACTCCCTTGCTTCAGTGACAATTTGCTCAATGATGTGTCAAGGAGATGGAAAAAAAAAAAAACAAAACAAATGAGGTCAAATCTTTGCAATAATACACTGGTGTTTATTTACTGAGGGCCAAAGCCTCCGTGGCTGCAAATGGTGCAACTCCTGTGCAGGCAGCTGAGCTCTGCTGATTTACACCAGCTGGGGACTGAAACACAACTGCTGAGAAAGAGATTACACTGCTGTAATCTTCAATGTAAACCAGGCAATATTTCAGATACAAAAAGCAAAGACCTTAAAGGAGAGCTGAGACCGTACTGATAGGGTGACAAACACTCCCCTACACAGCAGAGGACAAGTTTTCCAGGGGTGTAAATGGCCACACTTCCCCTGGAGCTCAGCTCAGGACCACCCACTGCTTGTGTGGCTGTGGTCTCCAATACCTCCTTTGTGACAATTAGTCCCATCTTCCCTCTAATAATCCCTTTTGGCAGTGCTTCTTCCCTGCTCTTGTCCTCAGCAGATCAGATGCTTTTGGCAGCCTGGTCCCTCACCGCCATTCCCTGTCCAGTGCCACGTGCCCAGTGACCACCCTCTCAGCTCTGCCAAAGGACCATTCCTGTGGTCCTGCTCTAAATCAGGTCTGTGAAAGGACACCCTTCTGAAATAAAATATTCTGACTGTTGCAGACTTAGAGCCCAACTGCATGAAAAGCTGAGGAGGATAGGCAAAGTGGGCAGTGGGAACAGGAGTCACACATGGTGGTGGGAAAGGAGGAGCCTCTGAAATCAGATCTGCCAGAACAACATTATTTAAACATCCACAAAAAGTGGACGTCACCTTATTTCTTTGGGTTATGGCTGGCTATCAGGGGCCTCAAACTTTTGAGGTTACAATCCAAGAGCAACCTGATATCTAGAGGGTAATTATTTCCCTCACAGGTCAGGATTAGGCACAGCAGCCACTTTCAACATTTAAAGCTTTATTGCCTATACACAGATATATAAGCAATCAGCAGGCACTTAGAGCACAACAGTTTGATATTGGCCCCAAAGTGGTTGGTGGCAGAGCTGGGTTAAAAACGCCCCAGTTCCCAACTAGATGACAGCAAACATCCCAAAAAAATTATCACAGCTCCCCATGCAATGGGCAGCACTTACCCCTCATGCACTGGAAAGAGTTCACCTCTGTGTGTGTGCTCAGGATGCCACATCACTCTCCTGGCTTGGAAGGATCTTTTGATTTCCCTCCAGTATTACTGCCAACAGTAACAATGGTGGCAGGGAACACGGGGATTTGGGAGAGGAGTTGCCTGCATTTGTTCTGAGCAAGGCAAGAAGTCCCTATGGAAAAAAAAAATACAACCAAAAAAAAACCACCCACTTCCCACACATTAGAGTTTTCATTATTGATAGCACCTCAAGGGCTGAAAAACTGATGGGAGACATTGGGGAAAATTAGGACAGGTTGAAAAAAAAATGAAGGAATAGACAGCCCCAAGAGTGAGGATACCATTACTGTAAGTTGACAGACCATTAAAAAAAGGTCAGTATCCACTTTAAATATATGAACAAATTAACAGAATACACCATGTTCAGCTACATGTTCAGAAGCACTAATGAGAATAGCTTGCAGTTCAGTTTACTTAGCTCTTTAAATAAACATGGGCTATTGGAAATGTTATACAACAACGCCAGCACCATAAGTGTAGCTCCAACTCCTGTCATTCCTGCAGATGAGTTACAAATCTACTAGAACTTGTCTGCTCCATGCTTGCAGCCACCACTACACTTAAATTAGTAACTACATAGGCCTCTTCCAAGGCATATCAGAGACCAGCTGTGCAAGGACCTGTCACCTTCTTGTCAGTGAAAGTTTTCTGTCCAAAGAACTTTCGTCATCCCCCATTCCTCAAGTAGCTGGATGTCACTTGAAGAGACAGCTGAAGTCACTTGCAATGAATGGTCTCAAATCAGAGCTCACTGCCCTTGTCACAGAAAGTCTCACCCCGCAGCTAAAACTGTCACTGATCATGTTTAGATATGTACACTGAGGTATCAGATTAGAAAAGAGTATGCACGAGATGGGAGTTTAAAAGAGGCCAAGTTGCAAGGAAAATCTTAATAGGGAGAATCGAAGGCTTGAAGAGTTAGCCCTTTTCCAAACCAAATTTATATTTCCCATCAAATCCAATAAAAAATATCTAGCTTCTAAAAACGGCATGTGTCCAACCAACATATTCAAGAAGGAGCTAAAACTTTAAGTGGTACTTTGGCCAGAGAACATGCAGATTGCTGAGATATTATGGCATCTCTGCAGCAAGTTACTTCATTAATAGGAAAATACCCAAAAGGCATATCTTGGCTTCAGGATTAATGCTCAAAATGGTAGACACATGTGCTATACTTAAACAATAAATTTAAAATTGCATTAAATTGGTATATTCTTAAAAATAAAATCCCAACATGTTAAATATTATCCTATTTGCTGTTTGTTACTGACTCTCTTGCTCATATTAGCAATAGGAACTTGGCCTCCTGGTTATGGCAAGAGATGGAACAATCCAGGCTCCACAGTTGCTCTCCCAGCTCAGGTACTGACTTTTGGGTGACTCGCTCAGATTCTCACTAACTTCTAGGAAATCCAGTTTATCCACTGGCAAACCCAGCTGCCTGGTCTTGCCAAGGAGCACTTGAGGACACATTTCTAAGGCTGACCTCTACACTAAAAATAGCCAAGTACAAATTGGGTTGCAGCTATTAGCAGAAAGACAAAGGACATGGAAACATCCAGAAGATGGTCATTATGTTCCACATAATTTCATCTCACACTTTTAAGATCTTGCCACACCAGTACATCATAGGAGCTGGGTCCTGGGGAATGCTCTGCAGATTTGCCCATGTTACACTGCAACCTCTGGTGCAATCTGGGCCAGCCCAGGAGCTCCCTAAAATGGGTTTCTCTGCTGTGCCTCTCCTCAGAAGGTGAATTTTAGTGGGGGAGTTGGATAAGGCCATGGGGATTGGAAGACATTCACAACAGAATGCAGGAGTGCTTTTTCCTCTCTACAAAGACACCTCCCAAAAAGCTGGAGATGGAGAAGAAACCCTTGACAAGTCTCAAAGTCTGCTGCTGACTGGGAATTGAGAAGATATACCTGAGCTTTCACTTCTGCCTGTCCAGTTCTCCCCCAAGGCTTTAAAGTTCCTGAATAAAGTATTTAGGCTCATCTCTGTCCTAGAATTTGATTTAGCCAGTATCTTGTTCTCCTTATATAAAAGAAAATAATCTTCAGTCAGAAGCATCATAAGCTTCTTTCCTTTTACCCTCTCACTGTTGGCATGAAAGCAAGATCATTTGTTCCAACTATGTATTTGCACCAAGCATTTGCTTTGGTTTTGCTTGAAAACACAGCAAGAGAAATTTTACTCCAAATTTCATATGTCAAAATTCCCTCCATAAATAAAGCTTGACAGAGTAAAGGGTATCCATTCCAACTTTTTTTTTAAAGTATATATATTTTGTTCTTCCCTGAAAACACAGCAGGGAAATTTCATTTAAAAGTGAATTTGAAGGAGTATTGTTCAGAATAGAGATCTCATTTTAGCCCAGGAAATTTTATTCCTCACCTTCCATGCTCCCCAGGAAGCAGGTACAAATGTACAGTCCAAACTGAGACTGCAACCAACAGTTTGGTTTACAGATTTTGCTACAGAGAAGTCCCTGAAATATCCCTGCACACTAATGACCATCAGGAGCTATCACAATCCTCTTTGCACTGAAGAAGTCCTGGGGAGATATTGTGACACAAATGGCATTTGTGTTGGGATCCAGCAGTAGGGTGCAATCACTGCATTGTGTTTGTGTTGTGAACTCAGACTATTATTGTATCACTCCACACAATCAAAATCCTATGTAACACAAAATACCTAAAATAAGTCAATTTTATATTAAATATTAAACCCTCCTCATCCAGAATATCTAAAAACCTGTCCAGAGTATTGAGCCAAACAGGAGCCTCTGGACCCTCAGCCCTTTTAAAAATTAGGCCACTGCTTTAGAAATCTAAACATAGGCTAAAGGATCTGACTGTAGGCTCCTATTTTTGAAAGTTCTTGGTCTTTAATTTTGATAGCATGGTAAACAAAGCATCTTTTTTCTTCCCTGCTAGAAAGTACTCAGGGTTCAGAAGTTTATTGGAAACATAGCTGACATCCAAATCAACACAGATTGCAAAAACAACAGGGCTGACAAGACAGAACACTTTCAAAACATCACACTGATCATTAGAACAGCAGAGCAAAACATTAATATCATAAGCTTTGCAGTCAAGGACTCTGCTCTAGCTGAGTATAGCTCTTTAAGCAAGGGAAACCTGGGAAAACAGACTTTGAAGATAAATAGATGGATTTGCTTTCCAGCAAACAAATACAGGATCAACAAAATTGAACATGATGACTATTCCATAGGCAACAGTGATGCTGCCATGCAGATTTTCAAAAATGTCACTATAACAAATAAGCCTCTGTTTTGCTCTTGGGAGCAACAGAAAGTGAGAAAGTAGAGTAGATATTAAAGGACATTTTGGCAAAAAATAATAGCAAAAAATAAAGAAATTCCCCCATCATTAAGTCCAACTTTCATTTGACAGTCAGACCAGGAGGCAGGGGGTGGAAATGTGGGGCTGTAGCTTTAACAAAACAATATATTTTTAAAAAGATCTTCCAACAGAGAAAACATTATTTTAGCACTGTGGAAGAGAGAAACAAAGCCTCAAAAATAGTAATTCACTTGTAATAGAGGAAAGTCCTATTTACAAAAGATGTTTAAGGAGTAAACCCAGCTCCGTTGCCCCTAAATTCAAACCTTTACTGGATGAAAGCCCCATTTGTCTGATCCAGAATGAAATAAATCACTGCCTTTTACTGGTAAGACTGGAGATATGTGGGGAGGGTTTTCTGGACACTGGGGGATCTTTCTTTCCTAGTTCCACATGTGAAATAACTCCCTACAAATATGAACTCCATACATTTTAGTGATACAAACCTTACACAAACATACCTACTAATGATCTCGACAGGAGCTACATGCACAGAGAATCAATAGTGTTGACACTGAATTACTGGTGTGCAGATGTACCACTCTGATACATGAATACAAGAAATAATGTGTCAGCTTGATCTTCAAAGTTGATAACTTTTACTGGAGGTGCTGGGCCCTTCACTATTTATATTATTTCCTTATTGCATTCTGTTTTGGAGCAATGACTTTGACCTGGCAAACACCTTTTCCTTGCCAAAGTATGTGTATTTACAACAGGAAAACTAAAAAGCATCACCCTTCTTGTCTATACAAGAAAGCTTGGCAGTAAAACATATCTTTATTATCATGTCACAGATTGAGCTCTTATAGTTAAATATCTGAGTTTGTTGGTATTTCCATTATAACCCCAACCATAAAAGTGTGTTTTGAGTGAGATTTACAAGTCAAAGGCTCTGATTTTCCTCACTTGAAGTGATATAAATTAGGAGTTAGTGCACACATGGCATGCATAGGGAGAGATTCAAGGATCTGGGGAAAGCAAAAAAAAAAAACAACAACCAACAACAAAAAAGGAACAAAGGCTGCTTTGCACACATGATGCTCAATTTGCAGGCATCCATGTTTATAAGAGTGAGCCCATTTCAGCCCCATTCAGCTCACTTCTGTTGCAAAAGCCTCTGCATGGTCTTTGCATCATCTTTTGCATAAAAATGAATATGCTGTGCTAACACAGCCTTACCTGTATCTAAAAAAAGTGTAATAATATTGGCATGAGTGAGACTGTCATTTCATTGAACAGCTCAACTTAGAACATAGTGTTTTCAATGAAAGGCAAATCCAATCCAGTGAAACAAACCTGAGACTATAAAGACAGGAATTTCCAGATCTTCATCCCACTGCTGCCAGTGATTTGATGAGTCACTTTATGAGAGTTCACTTACCATTTAGATTATCACACACTCACCAGTTTTTACCTGGGGATACTGGCATCTGCTTGCCTTTCATATTGGGGGTGTTGTGAAGATTCAATAACATTTCCACGTGTTAAGCATTAGAGAAGTGCTAAGCGGTCATAGTGTCTGATTTAATGCTCCCTTTTCTGGGAGCTGGGATAGAGTTACAATTTTCATGCTAAGCTTACCTCATATTGCTTGACTTGGTAGAGGAAAGGTCTCTCTCTAGATACATATCACACAACACATATTCCAAAACCAGAACCAGGGACTTTCAAGACAAAAAAACCAAAAACTTGAGCCACAACATGCATTTGGGTGAACTTAAAAACAAAACCCACCCCACACACGAGTGTTTCACTCCTATATTATTAAAATTCAATGATTTTCCCTGCATGTTTTTTCATTTTGCTGCCTTAGTTTTTCTGTCCATCTCCATCCTTCAGCAGACTCACTGGCACACCGAGGTCACTCTGCTGTGTGTGACATCACAATCCCCATGGTAACCCCCATGTTGTCACAAACAGTGTCAGAGGAGGAGGGGGAATAAAGTTAGAAAAGAGCATTTACACACAAATATCTTGGCATTCAAAAAGACTGGGAAAGAAAATGCACAAAAAAAGCCCATGACAGCTTAATGAGGTTTTGGTAACATGCTGTAGTTTTCCAACTGTGTTCAAGTGTGATCTTGGTTCTTAAGATCTGATTTTCCTTACTTTTATGGACTTAAAAGAACTACATCCATTTTGCTCAGCACAGCAATCTGAAAGTTCCCATGTCTGATTTTATTATTTAATGTGTAGGAAGAATTGCATTTCAACGCCTGCCGAAAGAAACTGCCTTTTATAAAGACAGTCTACAGAGATATGTTTGGAATTTTAAATCCTGGTGTTTTGCTTTTTCTTTAATCTTTTATTAATGGTTTGTGTTCCCATTACTCCAAACTGAGCATTAGGTTCCTGGGGAAAAGCACCAATCAAATGTGTAGAGCAACTGGAATGTATTTGAAAATAAAGGAGGGTTAGTTGATCAAAATCAGTATTTCTGAGATTTAGGCCTGTGATGGACATCTTGTATTGAACAAAAAAAAGTCAGAAAAAGGAGAATCTTTTTGACAGCAGCAGGTCTGGAGGTAGTGGGAGAGAAACTGGTACCCATTTTCCTTTAATTCTGATTGATCAGTTTCAAGAGGTTGCACCAGCACCAAATTCAAATACCATTTACTTTTTTTGTGACAGAGGTGGGCAGAAATTAATTCTGCTGCCTGATCTGACCACAGCCCCAATTGAGATCCTCTTGCAGCTCACTCCTGCAAAGGGTTGGTATGATTTGAGTTGTGAGGGATGATGTCCATGATTTGCTTATTTCAACTCAGCCTATGAGAAAAAGAAAACCAAACCTTTTCCTGGCAACACCAACAGCTAAACCTTGACTTTTTATCCTTACTCTGGAAAGCTGAACAGCTCCCACTGGGTTATAACTGCATGTCCAAAGATTCTAGGAGAAAGGATATTAAAGCAGAACTGTGTGGCAGAAAAAGGCCACTGTGACACAGCCACCTCCCCTCCCTCAAGCACAACCACAGCCCTGGCTGATCACACCTCACAAATTGGTAGCAACTAAATCTACCCTATAGGGATGTTTAGTAGGGTTTTCTAGAACTGTATATATTCACCTACTATTACCAGTATCCTTCCTTCTCCACAGATGATAGTAGTAGTAGTATTCAAATACTTTATAGCACTTAATAGCAGGTTTTATCACTGTCAAGGAATTCTGGATTAAAAATTATCTACAAGGGTCCTTCTAACCTGGCCACTGACAGGGCTCATTGTGTCCTGATTATAGAGTCACTTGTTTTAAATAATGTTTGCCAAATATTAACTCGTTTGTTTTGCTCAGGAGGCGTGTGAATACCACAATGTACTGCACATGCAAGCCTTAATTGTCCAGGAGAAAGAAAAAAAGCTATGGCCTTCCTGTGATACTGAATATTTGAATATTTGGTTTTTAATCAAAACACGGATTACAGGTTCAGTATTCACTACCTTCCACATCTTATTTATGGATCTTCTCTTAAAATCCATGTCTGTTTTAAAGTAACATATTCTACAGCCAAGTATCAGCTTGATCCACACAGAATTGAGAGCTCCTAAACAGCAATACATAAAATGTTTTTAAAACATTTTAAATGAAGCAACAGAAGTGTTTCACACACAATGTAAAGCCAGAGTGTAAAAACAAGAGTGTGCTGCTCAGCTAATTGAACTTCTCTCTGTCACCACACATATAACACTGCCTGCTTCTCAGACACAAGGGACCAGCTGAAAAAAAACCATGATCATCAGATAAAATCTAAAATAGAAAGTAAAGTTAAAACTGTGGGGATAAAATGATGCCTCCTATTTTCCTAGCTGACCTCTTGTTTTAATTCTTTCACTCAAAATACCAAGTGTCAAAAGCAATGCTAAAGCAGTAATTCAGTATTTGAATACTCAAATGAAACATTCTCTATTACATGCAACCACAAATGAGTGATTAAATACTACAATATAAATAATAACAAAACTTTAAAACGTTGAAAATGCAACATGAAACAAGGCAAAAATGAAACATGTTGCTACAAAAATGGCCTCTAGTCATCTCAGCAAAATTCTACAGGAACCATTTGCAGCTTGAAAACAGACTGCTCAAACAATCAAAGTGCATTTCTAATAAAATATTATTAAAAACAGATATGCTCATAATTATTTTTTTCCATTTGGTAGCAGGATCAGCTCTGCAAGTCTTCTCCCATAGAAATCAGCTCATTTTTCAGTGGTTTAAAAATGATGCACACCAAGTGCTGCAATCCCCCCCAGAACATGAAACGCGATACAGGAGGCACCAGAAGCACAGTGAGCTCCAGCTATTCTATTTCATTTTCATATTTCTATTTCATTTCCACTGGTGAGTCACCTGCTCCCTCCTGAGCCTCTCTTCACCACACAGGTGCTGCTGGTTTGCCTTTGAATCTCCACTGAACTCAAACTTCTCATAAGGGTTTTGTCCCAAGGTCTAGACTTTGCTACTTGTGTCCATCTCAGAGTTCCACACAGCCTGTTTCTGCTGAATGTGTAAAAAGTTTCCAAACATTTCCTTTCAGATTCCCAATCAGAACACAGACATCAGTTTAAAGGGACATTACACACCCCAAATAGAGATTTTAAAGCAAAGTCTGCGCCAAGTATTGTATTAATTACCAGGATGCTTCCAAGGCCACGATGAACACTTCAGTAGGGTACATCACTGTAGGAATCTATAAAGTTAGAGGGTTTCAGGTTTGTGAGAAAACAGACAGGCTGCACCCGACACATCCATCAGTAGTCCCGTCCCGTTCGTGCTTGTATATAAACTGCCAGCGCACATCACATTTAAGGCAAATTATTTTGCTGTTTGGATAGAGATTTTATTCTGTGTTCACCTGCATTGCACTGCACAGGAAAACCCAAACACTGCACACCCAGAGCTCTGAAATTACAGTTTATATCCTCACAGGTGCAGAAAGCACTTCCAGGAGAAATGCATCTGTCCCTCAGGCAAAAAAAAAGAGGATTCTTAGGAACCAAGCCACAAGACAACCCAAGTCAGCTGGTCAGGGGAGAGCAGGTCAGAGGGTCAAGGGATGAACTCTGACCCCCACAGAGTTTTCTATCAAAATAATGATTTTTTTTTAACTTTCACTAAATTTTTAGTGGCACAGCTGAACAGACAATGAGAGTAGTTTATGCAAGAAGAGGTGCTCTTATTTTGCCTCTTTTCATCCTTCATTTTGGGTCAACCACCTGGAACTCTTCCCCTCTTTACCGCAAATGAAAACCCACAATATAATTTTGCCATTTGAAGATCACTGGTTGAGAAGCTCATTTTAAAACACTTGTCTGAAAATTTTCACACCCAGATGTTGGGACAGGTTGGAATGACTGCCAATCCCCTTGTCCTCAGAGGATGATCATGTCACATGCAGGCTCAGACCTGTATTCTTTAAGAACATTAATTGGAAATATCATCTACTAATAGTTGAACCTCTCCTCTTAAAAATCCCTTGCATCCATGAACTTTCCAAAACTGATAGCATTTGTGAGAACAAAAACAGCAAAACAGCAAAATGTTTTGTTTCCAGCAAAACAAAAACAATCACACACAGTTTTAGACTAATTCATTTAAAAACAAATCTAAATACTCACTGTACCTTTCTGCAGTATTTCTCCATTGTTTTATTTCCAGAAATGAATTAAAACTCCTTGTATGATGCTCTCCCTTAGGACTGCTTTTACAATCACCTTCTCCTGTGAAATGTCACATTGTGTGGTACAATTTCTTTTTCCAGTTGAGAGGGTGAATGAGGCCTTTCAAAACATGTAGGCAAACTGACCCCAATATATGATTGGAAACAGTCAAGGAAAGCCATGTGCAGGTGAAACAATATTTGGTATTCTTGAGTAATATTTTAGTTCACTCTAAGAACCTGACAGTGATTATCAGTAATTTCATCCTCACCTGAAAAAAAAGGAACCTGTGGTGAAAAGAGTTGCCCAAGAGCACATCACCAGCTAATTTTACCTCCTCAATCCATCACCTGGGCTCTATCCACTTGCCAACAAAACTTTGCGCAATAAGAGATACTCTTCATCCCACTTAAACAACAAAATCATGTCATGCCTGACATTTCTGAAAAGCACTGCAGTTGAACAGTAACTTTTGCTATTGCAAAAGAACATTTTCAGATTGCCCCCTGATTATTGCTTTAATCACCTGTGATATTTCTGCAATTCCAGGCAGCTTATCTGCAGTACATGGGACACAAACCTCTGCCCCTTTATTGTCCCACTTGGCTGAAGATTAGGGATGGGCTTCCCCCTTCCTCTTTGCTTGCTTAAACCAATATTGCTCCTTACAATTCTCTAATTCTGCTACGTATTGAGCAGTCCTTGAGTGACCTATGCCAAACAAGAGCAGTCCTTTCTATGAATTCACAGTTGTAATTACAAAGCAAACACTACCATCTGCTGGCCTGTTTGAAAAGCATGTTCCATTAAAAAAGAAAAACCAATATAGTGTTCCTTCTGGCCTAAGACCTTACAAAACTCCAGCTAATTTTCCTAGGACTGAAGAAACCTCGAATACTCAAACTGGAAAATCATGATCTTCTGTGTTCTCTCCCTTCCTTCCTGCCCCCATCAACCAGAACTCAATTAAATCCTGTCCTGAAATACTGGGATGGCCCTCACCTTGCACAAGTTCACTCTGTAGGGTTTTACTTGCACAATGGAATGAGTTACAAAGGTGGGAGAAGGTGCCTGATGTGACAAGCTTTTGTCCCTCTAGATCATGATTAAAGCAGGGCTCTGAGGCACAGGTTACCCTTTAACAGCGGAGGCTGAGCTGGAACACTCTTCCCAAATCCTCCCAAATGACACAGGATTTCAGCCTGCACACTCCACTCTGAACTTTGCTGGTGGTCTCTACTGTGACAGGTTAGAAAATAAAGCCCAAAATAAACTTATTAAATGCGAGTGTAATTTCCTACAAGGATATATGATCCAGTTTGTCCAGCTTCAGTCCTGTTGTCTCATTCACACTAAGTATCTCCAGTTGGGGGCTGAGAAATCTGACTAACTTCTTCCACCTCAAAAAGCAACCTTTGCTGTACAGGGTTTTGCAATTTACTTCCAACTAAAAACCTGATTCTTTGAAGTACACAATGTATGCAAAATTCAACACCACCTGTTAGTACCCAGGGAACAGCTTTACAATCTCCTTATATAATATAAAACCCAATTGTTTCTCTTCTTTAAGCCATTAACTATTTTCATACCCTTTACATCAGCTGGGAACTATATATCACAGACAAAGACAATCTCATTTGTTTTAATGGCTAAGTAAATTCAAAATGAAAATGACTAGGTAATTTGTTCTTGTGCTTTTTTAATTTTGTTTTCCTCACTCCCCATCCCCCTCACCATCATCCCCCAGTCCCTCCAGAAAAAAAAATCATTTTAGTCAAGGACTAGAATTCTGGCAAACTATCTTATCTCCACTGAATTAAACATAAATCAGGCTTAAGCAAATCAAATATTTGGCTTCAAAATTTCTTTAACTTCCTAGTACTACGTTAAGATGCTTTATTATTGGCATTATTCATTATAAGCTTTTCAAGTTGATCTTTCAAACAGTAAGATCTTCCATAATGGGCACCAGATAAAAGAAAATGTAATAGACAAATAATTGTAGTGGTTGCTGTTAAAGCAATAGTTGTATCAGGTGCTGTGCAAGCAGATACTGGTCAGCCCCTGATGGATGTTCCACTTTGCCATTTAACTGGGGCACACGAATTGGCAGGTCATTATCAGTCATCTGCCATTCCTACACTTGAGTTAATCCTAATCTGCATTCAGCACTGGGTGACTCCAATTGGATTATCATTTGTTTTCAGCACTTCTACATCCCCAAGTGCTTTAGAAGACAATCCAAGCTGTAATAAGACAGATGCATTTTTTATTTCATTATCTAAAGTTTCAAAAATTTTGGAGACTGATTCAGTTTTGTTAGGCTGTGTTTCCTTTTGCTTCTCAAGGTCTCAGGCACGATTGCCAGTACATCCAAGCATGTGGAACAGCAGATACTTCATGCTTTCATTATTTTCAGGCTACTTGGCACACCTTTAATTTAGGTGCACAGCATTTCAATCCTGCAGAAAACTGCATGCAGAACATGCCAACAGTAGATTTTAATTCAACAATGACACATGAGGTATTGGGTAGCTCAGAAAACTGCTCTGCTATGATATGAAACACATGTCAGCTGGTTCTGGGGAAAATAGCAGTGGTCCAGGACTCCTCCTGGAAGTCAGACAACTTGAACAGAATATGATGCACTTCAGACTTTGCCTGCTCTGAGCCTCTTACCATGAGCTGCATCATTCCATGGCATTGGGAATATGGTGCTGCACTGGGAATACAGTGTTTCATACAACATGGACTTAAGAAGACCAGTTCATCTGATTCATAGCCTAACAACAGTTATGTACAGCTTGGCACAAACTAAAAAAAAAAAAACCAAAAAAAAAAAACAACCCACAACACAACTTGCAGTTCTTAATATGTTGCTGTGCAGCCACAAACACCATTCACTCTGCAAAAAGGAAGGCACAACAAACATTTGTATTGTTTTCTAATAGACATCAGACTATTTCACTGGTGGTCATATACTTTAACAGAGGGAAATCCAGGCCCAAAAACCAAAGCTAGGAAAACAAAGTGTTAAATGACAGCAGAATGACCAGGATACAACTGTATCACCCCGAAATACAAGATGGACATCACTTAGACTTGTCAAGGAAATCTTTCAAATATGAGTTTTTGAACAGATGTACAACAGAGAGAACAGATAACTGCTGGCATGCTTAACCAGAGCCATGAAGCAAAAACATAACAGCACGGACAAACTGCGAAAAAGAGGGGTCATTTCTGAACTGCAAAATGGATTTATTTTGATTAAGAAATACAAGAAGGTAATACAGAGAGCACTGACCAGAGTTTCAGATCATACAGCAATAGAAAAGGAACTCATAAGCCCCCTAGGGACATAAGGCAACCCACCCACACACAGCTTATATTTCAAGTCTTCGTTTTAAGGCCATGACTTGACCTCTGTTCAGAGACACATTAAGGTCTTGGCACAGTATCAGATGCCTAGAATAGTGAAGTATCGTAAACAGATTTAGTGTATGGAATTTTACACTGGCCAAAATTAATTGGCTAAGAGGTCAAATTACAGCCGTTAATATTTTGCAGTAGGAGCCAAAGCCCTTCGATTGCCCTGCAGTCTATTAACTGTTTCCTTTGGTGATTTTTATGTCTCTAGTTACTTTGGGAAAAAGTCACAATTTTGAGGTTTTCCAAAAGTGACAGCAAGTATTAAAATGTAGTTCAGCTTTGTGCAAATCCTGCCTTCAGCCAGCTGCAGAAGTCACTGATAAAGTCAGGGCCTGAAAGAAAGTGCAAGGAAGCGAGGTCTGGGGCTTGCAACAACCTAAAATCCCAGAGAATCTAAGTTAAAGCTGTTCTTGCAGCACCAACAGCTTCTAACATGAATTTAGGTAAATCATTCAGGTACTACCAGCACACTGTGCTGATACTAAGGGCCAGCATCAAAGCTCTTATAAGACCAACTATAAAATCAAAAATCACAGTCTCTGTGGCTGTCCAGTGTGGACCTGAATGATGTGATCTGTTTCCAGACAGGTCATTCTCTGCTGTGGCCCACTCGAGTTCAAACCCACCCACTCTTGGTCCTGACCCCTTCCCTTCTGCCTGCAATTACAAACCAGGGTTGATCGAACATTTGCCTGCTGACCCATTCCTCTGGCAGCTGAACCCCTCCCTACACATCTGGGACACAGCTCAGCAGCACTCTGGAGTAACAAGAGCCACATCTACATGGTTGGCTTTAGTGGCCCCAAGGTTGAAGAGGGATGGAGGACTGACTTCATGGCCAACCTCAATTTCCATGTAAAAGGATGAGGAAATGTTTCCTGGCTCTGGTGAAGCCAATGGCAGCAGTCCCATCCTCAGGATTTTTGCTTACAGTAATACAGCTGTATCACCAGCTCACTTCCCTAAGAATTTATGTACTATTGCTAGAGGTGGGGTATATTTAAGCCAAATTCTAAAATTTAGGCTTGAATGTACTGTACTGTCTTGTCAACTGAAGATTTTTATCATCAGTGACCCCCTACCTAAACTTTGTTCCCATATTTCATACCTGAGTAATGAATTGTTGGAGCCACTTCAGCAATTGCATCTGTGCCTGGATTGAGCCCATAAAGTCAGAAGTACTCAGGTTTATAGATCTTGAAAGTCTGTGTATTCCATCAAATCTTAATTATTTCTAAATTCTGATTTGACTAATATGCTGCTTTAGAGCCATCAAGTTTCATGAAGTTTACCCACGAAACTGACCTCAAAGCCAGGATGACTCAGCCAACCTGCACATCTTTTAAAGTGGATGAAGAGTATTTATTAATACATGAGCTCCTCTAGGGTGAGATATCAAAATGATTGGGACATGAACAAATACAAATCTTGACATCAGCACCTCAGAGTTCTGTTGTGGTCTCTTGGAGGGGAGTGTGCATGTATCTATTCTTGTCCATATCTTTCCTCTCTAAGGATTTTTGAGGAAAAAAAATTATCAAAAAATAGTCCAATTCCCAAAAGCTATTCAACAAAAGTCCTCATTCCCTACCAGTTTAGCTGACATGAAGATGTTGTACCATAGCCATACCCACAGTCTTTTCAGATGGTGCTTATTACAGAAGTCGTATTTCACAGGACAAACAACTACCAATTTTTACTCAAAATACATCAAATGATTTTGAGCCACATGCAGGATTTCAAAGAAGCTGGAAATACATCTAAAAATTAATCTAGTCCTAAAGTTTAGCTGTCTTCACTCCTTTTCCTGGGTGCTGAGAGAAGCACAGAGCTGGAAGTATTTGCAATGCCAAGTCCTTGAGCTCCCTTCCATAAGGACATTGCTATCTACAGCTAAGCAGGGCTATACTAAAAAATAAACAAACAAAATCCCATCTCAAACCTAATTCTTGCTCTCTTTATTACTGGGAAGGACAAGAGCAGCATTTTTCCTGTGGAAGGGAGGCTGCCTGGCTCCACCAGCTCCCAGGCAATGAGCAGATTGCGTCAGTGCACCCCTCCCCTCCAGTTCAGCGTTGCCTAACCTCCTTTCTGCCTCCCAGTTGGCATCACACAATCATCACCTCACAATTATAGAACCACCATGTGGTAGCCATAGCATCACTTGCGTGGAAAGTGTCACTCCATTGCTGCTTGACTTGGAAGTGAGAACAGACACATCCTTTGTGAAAGAAAAGACAAGACAGTCTTCTTCCACTTCTCAATTCATCTTTTCCTCCCACATATACAGGTTTTTTTCTACCACAAGCCAGGCAGAAAGACTGCAAGATGACCAAGGATATAACCAAAAGTTAATGAATAAATAAAGCTCTAAAAAAGGGTGCTTGAAATGAGGTGTTTCTTGAGCTGATCTTACCAGTCTCAAGGGTACTGGTATCATCTTACCTATCTATTCCAAATTCAAGGGCCCAGTTTTCTTATGCAGGTTCATACTTTACTTAGTCAATTCTTGACTAAGTTAAAGCAAATATCACAATGCAAATAACCCTGAACTGCTTATAAAGGCCTATCCTTGCTTTGCCAGTCATTAGTGATTTTGACTTCTTTAAAAACATGACTCCATCCATCTGATAGTGCTCTGCAGAAAGACTTAGGTGTGGATGCTTCAACATTGTTTGTTTCAGTTCTCAATATTGAAGAGATTGAGTGCTAGGAATGGTAGATCCTAAATCAAGAACTGAAGTCAAACCCTTTTGTTTTAAGCCATTTACAAATCTTAATACCTCGTCATGGAAAATACTGTATTGACAGACTAGTCCAGGTCACTGCCACACTCAGATTGAAGATGAATGCAAACTCACAACAAGAGAAACAACTTCTCAGTACTAGAGAATTTGACTTCTCTTTTGCCCTTCCTGTAAATATGCATAAAAAAATTCTTCTCCCATAGACAATGATGCACCTAGCCCTTACTTTCCAAGGCCAGAAGGTGGAGTTGTAATGTCAAGGGCTATTACAGAACATCAAAAAGTCACACATTGCACTGAGCCCTAGCTGCTCTCTACTAGAGAAATATTTACAATTTGGTAATTATTGAAAGAGAAGCCACTGCCCTTTATTGATGCTTTGTACATGCTCGTCTATAGGCACCACTGTACAACTGCAAAAGAGCTAAAACCAGAGAGAGAATTTAAAGCGAGAAAGGAACCTAAAAAAGGGCAAGCAAAACCCACAAATAACTACAAGTACATTCAGTTTTTCCCTCTTTTTTTTTTTAAACCCAGAACACTTTCATAACATCTGCAAGGGACTGTTTAAGTTAGTAATTCATTTCTAAATTCATATTAACAATGTGCAAAGGGAATGTTGCTATATTTCACGTAGACCACTGGATAACCATGTATATACATATATCTGTTGAAACACACAGCCAAGTAAGTCAGCCAGAAAACTATGCACTCAATGGAAAATCTGAAACAAAATCATCCTGTGATTACATCTCAACAGTGCCCCTTCAAGCCAAAACAAACATTTAGCACCAGTCCATCAGTAGTTAGCAGGAGGATATATTTAAGCTGACTCCCATATATTGGCAGCAGTGGGACTGGGGGTGGGATGTTAAATATGCCAACCCTTCCCAAGCTGGTTTCCTATCCTGGACAAATGAAAATGAAAGCATATAACGTCCCTGAGAAGCCCCAGAGCCCTGAGCTCACAAATGAAAGCTGAGTGCTCAGGTCAGGCTTGGCAGGGAAGGAAGTCCCTGACATTCAGGGAGCTGCTGCTGCAGCCCCAGCTCAGTGACATGAACGCAGGCACAGCTGGGCATCCTGTCTTTTGGAATCAAAAATGCTTCAAAAAACACCACACAAACACAGCACCACCACCTCAAAATCCAAAGTACCTAGAAGTTCTTAAGGAGTGCTCCAAGTCCTTAGGATTTAGATCTTTCAAGGCTGAGGTAAGGACTGAGAGTTAAAGACCCCAAGTCACTCAACTGTCAGATCATTTATTCAGATGGCTGAAGACACAGTGAAAACTCACCAGTGTTGTTATTACAATGGTCACTTTAAACCAAATCACTTCTGGAAATCTCTTTTCTAATTTTTGAAAACGCAAGTGAACAGAATTGAAGGAATAATATTTTTTGAAGAGGAAAGAGGTTTTTTGGGCTGGCTCAGATAACACCTTCAAAGCTTACTGTAACTGCAGTTTTGAGCACAGCCTGACCTTCCAGTAACACAGCAAAGCTTCAGCATACCAGGAGCTGACAATCTGAGAAAAATCTTACAGGGAGTCAATGAAAACTTTTTCAGAAATACTTATTTTAACACAGAAAATTTAAATCTCTGCACCAAGTATTCTGTACTATGTACCTGGCCTAAAGCTTGTAGAGCACTTTGGAAGTGCTAGGGTCAGAATTTTTACAGCAGGGTGATACATTTGTTGCCCTAATGGGAAAAATCAAAGTATACTGTCAGTCAATTTGCAATTTTAGTCACAGTTTCAGTAGGGAGTGTCATCATGAGAGTTTTGGGATTGGGAAGCTAAAGTAAGAAGAGTTGGAATTGGAGATTTAAGGAAAGTGGCATTTGCTTTAGAAAAGCTGAACTGAAAAAGAATGGATGAGAAGATCATCCTGAGCACTATAAAGATCAAACTCTACAACCAGAACCAACATATACAGATAGAAATTATAATAGATAATAAAATAATCAGGAAAAATATGGTAACATGGCTGACAAAGAGAAAACTTACTTATGAAAGGCACCTAAAAAGTAAAACATAATTCCTTTTAAGATAACTCATGCTCATGAATGCCAGAAATCTGAAAATTAGTAGCTTTATTCAGAATGACACTGGATTCTTTGAGAATTCTGCTGAACTGGAGTTTGTAAAAAAAGTATAATAAAATGAATCCTTCAAGAAAATATAAGTACATGGAAAAAAGGTAATGCACCAAATGAAGTTACATGAGAAAGCAGACAAGCCTAACAAGGTCCTGAATACAGGAGTGTAGAGGACGAAGAGAGATATAAGAAAGAACCTCAAACACTACAAAGGACAAAATTATATGTGCTGAATAAGTAGGGGAGAAGAAGAAGCCACTGCAGCTACAGGAACAAGAAACTGGGGAGGAAACAATAACACAAAACAGTTTTTCAAGACCTTACAGAGGGGAAACCAGGAGGAGTATGAGGAAGATATAACAAGTTTACTGGTTTGTAATTACTTCAATACATAACTTGGAAAAGATGTAGCTCTACAGCCAGTTAAATGTTCCTTATAAAATACAGTCTTCATTAATCAAATTCTTCTTTCATTAGAAGACATTTAACATATTCTGGGTTTTAACTGGATTCAAAGCATTGCAATTCACCAATTACTATATTTAATAAATGTCACAAAATATTTCAAAACACAGGATAGCATAAAAATAAATGTCAGAAATTTAGAGGGGTTAATTTTTTGAAAAGAGTTCTTTTTGAAGTGATCTACGTTTGCCCAAGTTTTATCAGATGCTTAAGTGTGTAATCAAAATATCTATTGTCATATCTTCCAATTGTTATTTTACAGAGAAAGCTATGATAAAAATCAACTAGATCAGCAAACTAGCAAACTGTTTCTTATTAGGGTATTTCCTACACTTAAAATAGCTATTATAATAGACATCACAGAACATTAATTACCTCAGGCATTAAACCTCTATTATTCTCTGATGGAAATAATTGTAAATTATAAAAATACATTTGAGATTCATTTTGAAATGTGTGGGAGGCAGACTGTCTTTGTCTTTAAAATAAAAATACCTAAGACACATCTGTTGTATTGGCTTAGCCACCCACATTGCTTCAAATATTTAGCCCATCTACATGACTTCTTTAATTTCTCTTTTTTCTTGGGGTTTTTTCCTCTCTTCTGATGAGCTAAAGAACTGGCATGCTGAAAAGATGCTGAAAGTAATTTTGAGGCCCTGTACAGGGCATCACATTGAATTAATCTGTTTGCAACGAATCCACCACTCAAGTTTATCAGTGCAGTTGGGAGCTCTTCCCAATCCCAGATTTTACCTGGGACAGAATCATGTTTGCAAGACAACAGAATTGTTTTAGCCCAAGGCTTCTTCAAACTGACCTCATGGAAAGCACATAGAGAGAACAAAACCCAGAGCACTTGAAAAGAAAGCAACATTTGCTTTTACGAAACTCTACAGCAAATTAAGCAGGTGCAGAGACTACTGTCTGAGAGAAAGACAAAAGAATCTGTTAATATTTAACTCCTAAACAAATGCCAAGATTACTGTGGAAAGGCTCACAATTCATACTGCATTGAATCAAGCAGCTGGGGAAACATTTAAAAGCCTGTAAGGTAATATAGTCATTAGGGCTATTTAAATTCCCTTGAAGGAATTCAGCAAAATACTCTTAAACTGCTTCAAACAAAATACACCAACACCCTCACTGACAGGACATAATGGGATGGACAGGAATGTTACATGGTGGGTAAAGGACCTTTAAAGCTGAAGCCTGCTAAGGAAAAGTTTGACACTCTGGATGACAGCTCTGAAGGGAGAGTATATCCAAAGCAGCATGAGGTTTAAATTCCTATCACCCTTCTGAAGAGCAGCAAGCGCTCAGGTTGTGAACAAACCTGTCCGAGGATGCTCTGAGCTATAACCCAGTTTCACATGAATAGCAACTGATCTTTATAAGGTGTGAGGGGCAGCAGACACTGTCTGCCAGGGGCAGAGCTGCTGGGTTACAAGGATGTGAGACCTGTCTTACTGTTCTGCAGAGATATCTATCAACACCAGCCACCAGCCCATGCTACCTCTCTTTTTAATCAGTGACAGATCTGGACATAATCTGCATAACCTGAACAGAACTTTCCATCTGTTGTGCTGTTTAACAGGTTTCAAATAGGAAATCACTAACGTTTTGACTTAATCTGATATTCAGTGCCCCACACAACAACAGAAAGAATTGATCATTCTAGAAGCTGCAAATTTTCACCACTCAAAACCAAACTAAATTTGTAGTGCATCTCATTAATACACTAGGAAAAAGCATAATTGTTTAATTAATACTGTTAGGGCAGTATAAAACTCATGAGGTTTTTTATCCCCTGAGTTAGAAAAGAGATGAAAGTAGCAGACTAACATAGCCCAGTTTCCCATGCTTTTGCATGCTCAGGTTTGAATGCAGCCTGCTCTGCTCCTGCTCACGCTGCCTTCCTCCCCTACCCCAGCACCTCAAGCCCCAGCACGTCCTGGATCTTTCTCCACTGCAACACCCTGAGCTCCCTTTCCCAGCTTGTCTCCACCACAGTGTCTGCTCCACAAGTTCAGTCTAGTTTTGGTGGGTCTTCCAGATGGAGTGCAACTGGCTGGGACTAGACCAGACCTATTTGTGCAGACTGGCCAAACAGCCCTTCCTCTTGGCTGCCAGGCAAGCCAAACACCAGAGCAGCCTTTCAGCTACTGCAGCCCTGCCAGATGCATCAGGGGGACAACAGCTCCCAACCTGCTGCCAGCAGCAGCCCAGGCTTGATAGAAAAACTCAGCATGCTCAAGACCAGTTGCACTTTTTAATCAGGAAGCCCTGTTGATATACAGAAAGAGAAATCCATAGGAATGCTTGCTGTAATCCTTGCCACCTCAAGAAACCAACATAAATCCAACAAAAGTGATTTAGCACCTATGCTGACAGTCTGAAGTTCCTTTGCCAAATGATGATAAAACTTCATCAAGAGTTACAGCACTTACTCTCCACATACATGTACCAAACATTTAAAATCTGAGTGTTTATTGTCAGAGATACTCTAAATGCCGCAAAGCAGAGCAGAAACTTCATAAATGTGAGTTCAACTGGAAATATTTGCCACTACTTCTTCTTGAACACTTACTGTTATACTTAAATGAGTAAGGAAAGAATCATGATTAAGAGCTTCACACAAGTAGCATGAAGCTGCCGCCTTTTTGGTCAACGAAGACCAGGTGGTCAGAACAAGTGGGAGACAGGAGGCAGAGCAGTGGATTTAGTAGAGTCAACTAGAAGAAATACAAGTATGTAATATTAGGAAAGTGGAATTTCCACCAATCCCTTTGTAGAAATTAGTAGCCATTGCTGTATTGGATCCAGCAAGAGGCAGCTCCCAGGACTTAACAGTTCACAGGTAACACTGGTGACAGGAGCTCTCAAACAGAATGAGATCCCCTGGGCCTTTCTTTTGTGTCCTCATTCTACCATTCCTATACCAATAGACAGCCCTTGAGTTAAAGTTCATGTACTGTGCTGTGGTATAAGGCGTTAAATGAACAGAAATGTACTAATCTCTTGAGTAAGAAGATTTAAGGTCTTGAGACACTTTTGTACAAGTTTTCACCTGGGTGGGAGATCTTTACCAGTGACATGGAGGTTACACAACACCTGCTCTGACAAGTTTTACTTTCACTAACAAGACTTATCACCAGGACTCAACAAGGACAGCAAATCAGTCAAACTGCCTATATATTTTCATAGAGAACCTATACAAAAAGATAATCATAAACAATGGTGAAATGCTTATAGATGTAAAGATGGAAGTTCCAAAAAGGGCTCTACAAAATTAGATGTTAGTATTTTAATGATCTGTCTTTAAATAATACATCATCTTTTGAACAAGCTAATACTTTATAGATGAGAATCTTTAAACCAAGTGTAATTGAGCTACAGTGTTTCTACAGTGGTGTCCCCTCATTCTGAATCTCTTTTAACACTCATTGATTTCTGTCAGACACTCATTGGAAGAATTAATTTATTTATGAACTTGTCATTACAAGTCATTGATTAAGATGTCCTGCCTTAAAGATTTAATTATGCCCTAAGATAAAAGATTTGCTAATTATTGTCTTTTATCTAATTGAAGTTTTGTATTACAAATAAAGTTCAAAGGTTTAAGACAGTTGCCCTTTCAAACATTTGGGCAAAGATGAGAATTTAATCATAGGCCAGACCATGTTCTCACCAGCAACATCAGACAAACTCCAGGAGCCATTCTGGTAACAGAATTGATGACTATTCAATGTGCAGACATCCAAGAAAATCTTTTAACCTCTTTTTGTCTTTCACATGTTTTCACAGCATGGCTCTTTGTTTTGGATCCATCAGGTACTTTGACAGTCTGGTCTGCAGTGAAATAACTTAAAGATTGGAAACTTCCACGTTCCCTTTTCTTCCAATTTTACTTACTCTTACCTACTGACAATGGGAACAGTTCCTAAGAATAGGGGTTTTCAGGTCTTCAAAAAAGATAGCAGCAATAATCTCACTCAAAAGTTTTTCTTCTCTGAGGTGTACAGCAAGAAAAAATCAATGTTTAGATATCAACATAATTAAAATTCAGACAAAAAATATGTCTAGAGATTCCTTCTGTGTCATTAAACAAACTCATGAACTTGGTCAGTTTCAAAGTAGCACAAATCAAGAAGCAGAAACATCCACAGAAGAGGAAAAGCTAATGTAGAAACAGCTTCATTTTCAAGCTCCTAGGAAGCACAGAAATTCCTGGGAAGCACAAATCTGTCCTCCCTGTGCTCATAATTGTTCAGGTTTGCACATAGCTGAGAGCACATGGTTCTAGAGGGCTGGCCCAAGGGAAGACCTTGTCCCCCAGCAGCATTTACAGCTGCAGAGAACCTCAGGCTCAGCAGGCACTGGCACCACACAGACAGGAACGTTTTGTGGCACTGATGACCCCATCAGATACATGAGTGCTCTGAAGCCATAAGCAATTTCAAGTAGGTACTTGGTCACAATAAATGTACATTAGGCTACCACCTAATCAAGCTGCTTGACATTTCTACATATAATTAAAACAAATATAATCAATTACTCAATCCATCTATACACAAACAAGCTATAAGATTTTAATGTCTCCTTTATTTACAATTCATAAGAACAGAATATTTAATATTTCAGTGAGATGGACCAGCTCTGCAGGACTGGAAGTTTACTGTGAATTACCACCTAAACATCTGGGTTATGAGATCAAGATAGACTTTTTTTTTTTAAAGTACTTGGCCCACAGACTAGTGGATGCTGGATTATCCAGATACAGCAACTTGCTGGGTGAGACCACTATTAGTGAGTGGAGAATTTGTCCTTACTATGTGCTAGAAACCATTTCATGTTTGCAGCAGTGGAACCAAAGAGCTTACAAGAGCCACAAGCCTAAATACTCTCACAGAGTTAATTTTCCTCTTTCTGCAAGGTTTTCTGTTTATCAGTAACCTCACACTGCTCCTGGCATTCAATACCATGCACAGGGATGTTTCTGGTGTGCTGCTCACACTAGAATTGCCAATTCCTTTTAATACCACTCAATAGATGCTTCTAAAGTACAGTTTGTTTGGGTTTTTTTCCTTACAGTTGTAGAATTATGGAAGTGTACCAGCCTACAATTTTTCAAAATCAATTCCAGAGAAAATGCCTTTCTGCAAAAGCTATGAACTGCTGCTTTGCACCTAAGCTTTCCCAGATTGAAAGCACAGTTTAATATCATCAGTGGGATGGGACTCAATGGAATTCCAAAACTGAGGATGGTCATGGTCCAAATCTTAGCTTTGATCTCCTGCTCTTGGACACATTTCCATGCCCATCACTCACAGC
>NW_005054343.1:5639058-5639289 GCF_000277835.1 Geospiza fortis
ACCTCAACCAAAACAAGTTCTTATAAAAAAAGCCAGCAAAGGCAGCCTGGGTAGGCACACATTTCTTCAATTTTCACAGCTAAAACTTAGGCAAATCTCAAGAGCATTTAATCAAACACCTTTCCAGAGTCTTTCATTTTATCGCTCTAGGGGGAAAAAAAAAGAAGTGGTACAAATAAACCTGTTCTAACTACTTGCCAAGCTCAAATTTTTCCACCTCAGTTCATTCTT
>NW_005054343.1:5639342-5645418 GCF_000277835.1 Geospiza fortis
AGGCACCCAGTTCCTTTCACTGCCTGGTGTGTGCAATTCCTTTGTGCAGAACATGGCCAGGGCTCAGCACTACACCCTGAAGAGGAAACCTGCAGCAATTTTGCCACAGAGAAACAACACCTCATACAGACTTTAAACTTATGCCTAGATAATTTCCCACAGACAGAAAAATTTAATTTTCTCAGCAGCATCTTCTTCAAATCCTGACTGAGGGACTCATTGCCTTTGAAGCTGGAAGTGTAAAACCAAAACTCAGTGAGTTTAAAATAAAATTCTTATACCTATATGGAACACACATGTTCTCATTATGCTCCAGAGCATTATCCAAGAGGAATTCCACATCACAAAATGCTCCAGGAGCACTGTACATAATCAAGAACACCAGTAAAATTGGATTTGTGCACTGGCCATTTCCTTAGCTTTTCATTTACAAGCAACCATATAAAAAATTTTGAGGATATAAAAGCAAGTTTTCATCCCCTATATGAAATGATGATTCACCATTATTTTTTTTTAATGAAACAGTGGATTATCAGAAGAGAGATATAAAAGGATTTGCTAAGACCTGAAAAGAATCTGTGGCAATTTACTGTAAAGCATTTGTCTTTGTACAAAGAGATACCTGTGATTTGTATATGCTCCTCCAGAAACAGACCAAACTGAGTGAGGCCAACACAGTAATGTCTGTTCAAATAATATTTCAGATTTAAAAATTATTCAGTTCACTGCAGTACTTTTTTTGGTCTCCAAAATCCACATTGCAACCGAATTTTCCCCCTGGCAGCACTCACTAACATTGCTGATCCCAGATCAGGGTAATTCAGAGACCTTACCAACACAAACTTCAGAGCTTCTGAACTGCTAATCATATAAACAATATCAAGAATCACATAAACAATATCAAGAATCACCTGTAGAGAAAAGTACTAATAAAAAAGTTTAATGAGAAAGCAAAACTAACCAGAACTAGAACAGCTCAAAGTTGCCTAGTAAAAAAAAAAACAAAAACAAAAACAAAACACCAAAAAAACAAGACAAAAAGAACCAATTCCGATCAATGCAATTTTTTCTTTAGATACTGGTCTTGGTGAGTGACTGGTGCAGCTCACCAGAAGCAAATGCATTATTGCTACAGGCATCTTTGTGAAATCTTTATGTCTCACTCCCACTGAAGTGAACATAAAATCTGCTTCTATTGTATCAGAATCCACATTCAAATATTCTCACATTTCAGATTCTAGAAGTTTCTGCCCAGCTACGCTTTTCTTTGTCTAAACTCAAAATTTGGAAAGGATGCACAGCTAAGTATGCCTTTGAAAGTTTTCTGACCTCAATGCTTTTCTGCTATTTTACATAGTGGTTTTCTTTATTACTTCTCAGGAGAGTGCAAGTTAAGGATGAGGACCCAGTCCCTGCATGGCAGATCCTGCTCTCAGAATAGAAAGTGGAAAAGGAAAGTGAAGTGTCCGCATATGGGAGAGAAGCTTGCATCTTGTCAGATTTTTATGTGCTTTATTTATTTTCATAAGTAAGCTGTAGTATCTGGGCACTTCCTAGTATTATTTATAGGCATTTCTATAGAGCTCATAATCACAGTATCTGAGTGTCTCTTGCTATTTACGATATGCCATTTATCTCTAGAGGGTAGAACTCTCCTCCTTTCTGCTTTGAAGATGTCTTTTCATGGAGATAAGATGCAGGTGATTAATGCCTTCTGCACTTGGCATCTTGTGACATGGTTGTTTGGGGAAATGCAAGTCTTTAATCACACTCTAAAGCACAGGATTTGGGCTCAGCTCGATCTTTTTTGGACTGTACCTTTTTCTCCAAATATAGAGTCAATTTCAAAAAAAAAAGTAGGAAGAGAACAGGAAATTCCACTGAAAAATCAGCAAGTGCAGTTTTTCTCTCCTGAGAAGCCACACATGACAAAATATCTTCCTTAAAGAAATACAAGCCTCAACAACGTCTCTTGTGTTTGGTAGATTCTTCTCCAGTGGGACTTCATTTTAAACATGACAGAGTTTTCCAGTATCCCAAAGAACTTTTTGTTCAGTCTGAGAAGGTCAGAATGTTTCCTGAGAGGCTGAGAGGTGAGAAAATGAAGAATCTTTCATGTGACTGACACTAAGCAGTATTTTTCCTAACTGCCATGAGCTCACATATCCAGTGAGAGTTACCTTGACAATGAACTCAGCTTCTTCAGCCCCTCTGAAGAAAGGGCTGAGATTTCTCTTTTTACACAAAACATCCAGAAAAATGAAATCAGCTGATAAACAGCAACTCTTTGATGATAACAACCCTTCAATAGTACATTCAAGAGAAAGAATGAGCAAAAACCAATAAACCAGAGTGGTTATTAAGAGGACAAGATTACTCATTGCTCAGGACTGCTCTGTCAAAGCAGATGAGTTTCAATTTCTGAAAATATGAAATATTTTAAGCAGAATAAATACAAGGATAAACATTATTTTGGTCACCAAGGAAAAGTTTTCTAATCCTAATTCACACCCTTAAGGATGTAACAGATCTTTAGTAGATCCCATTAGCAAAGACAAGAGAAAGATCAAAGAAAGAAAAGCATCAATAAGGGTAACGTGGATTTTAAGCTCCTTGGCTTTCCTTGGTTATGTATCTTCAGTGTCTGACACATTCACCTTAAACAGAACTGAAATACAAAATCAGGCATTTCCTCACTGAAGTAACCATTGAAAATCTTCTATGAACTTTCCCTTCAGCAATTAAGTGAATTTGTATGAACTTTGCTGACACACAAACTTCACAAATATTTCCATGATTGAGATTTCTGAAGGAAGGGCAACTGCCAAAGGACAAAATTCATGAGTACATAAATTAATTCTAAAGATATCTCTAAAGAGCTTCAAAAGACACACTATGAACAGGCACTTTCAGAAGCTTAGCACATCTTCAGGAAGCATCATCAGAACTTTATTCTGAGTGAGGTGGTGTCAGCTGAGACAGATATCTTATAGAAATAACGTGTGACTCATTTACTAGTTGCCAGATACTTCCACATTTTCTAGTCTGTTAAAAACAGGAGCACAATTCTGTTACATGATGGACACAGAAATGTTGGTTATAAAAGAGCTGAAATCTCAGATATCTGTTAGCACTAGGTAATTAATCCTTCCCATGTCAAAATGTCCCTTTTTACAAATTATTTCCATAATGAAGATTGTGGGGTCCTTTGGCAATCGGTACCAGAGTTAGGGTTATTTATGCTTCTTGCTCTAGAAAATCCTCAGAAATACCACTATATTTGAACATATAATTAATGCAAAATACTGAAATTATACTAGTATGGAGTTGGGAAAATTGACAGTAGAATCAGTTCAGTATTCCTCATTTGGAATTTGTTTCCTCAGCAGAGAAAACCATCTGGGTAAAGAACAAGGCAAAGACAAAAGACACTGAAAGGTGTAGGATAAATCAGTTATGGTTATTTAGGAATTAAGTGCTGAATATAGCCTAATTTCAGAAAAATACACATTATTCCATCCCCATTTAGTTCAGAGAAAACATGTAAAACAGGAAAAGTACAGCAGGCAGCAAAAATAACTCAGGTTTTAGACAAGATGATGGTGAGTATTTGCTGAGATTGGCCTTTATATCTCATAAAAGGATGAGCAAAAGAAAGGAGAAGCAGGATTCAGTCTCCAATAAAGACTGGAAAGGCAACTGCTGGACTCATGCAGGGAACTGTTTCTCAGTTGCTGTTTTGCCACCAGCTGAAGCCAGGGAGAGCATTTCCTAAACTGTGCTGGCTCACAATGAGAGGCTGAAGTCAGCAATAGATGCAAGCAGCATAAATCAGATCACAAAGCAAATGAACACACACAGGGCCTGATCTTCCTGTTTATCCCAGCACACAGCAGGAGGGAATGCAGTGAAACCAAGGCAGAGATGAGCACAGAAGTTCTGAGAGCAGAATGAGACATCCAAGCTTGGGCTACCTGGCTTTGGAGGGTGTTTTTTGGGGGGTGGGTGGTGTGTCTTAAAAGAAAGAGTGAGGTGCCGTGGGCTCAACTGATGTAAATCAGACACAGATGCCAGCTGGGCACTGCTTCCTTCCCATGGCAGAGATCCCCAGAAGAATTTAGCAGATCCAGCACTGGAGCCTGCATTTTTGTGATGCTGAGCCCATGGGCAGCAGCAGTGGTGTTTTCATGCAAGACAACACAAGCTAAGCCACCAGGTGAAAGCTGTTCCAGACAATACATTCTAACCCAAGAAGCCTTGCTGGAGTGCTTGTGGAAAGCATCAGGAACAATTGGACAATGACAGCAATTTTTGTTGCCCTCTTGCAGATATGCTGCTAAAATGTGATGGACTTGGCCTGTGCTAATGCCTTTTCCTGTGAAAGCTCAGATGGAATGGCAGCTCTTGGTGGAATTCCTGCTATGCAACACCAGTCACAACTCAGGAATACTTTTACATGATGCTTGCAAGCACTATTTTTTTATCCTGCTAGTGAGGTGGAACAAAGGGAGGTAGTTGGGCAGTACAGAAGATTGTAAATTTTAGTAATGTATATTGTAATGTCTCCAGATGCTTTATGGTTATCTTACTAAGAGATTCTCATTATCATCACATTTACATGCTCTATGGGCCAAAAACTACTTCCATTTGATAATAAAAGGCATATTAATTTGACAAAAATTCTCAAAAACTCATGTAAAGCTACTATAGAGCATGAAAGGACTTGGAAAAAAAAAACCAACAGTGGAAAAAGTGCAAATGCTTTGTTTTGCCATGTTCTTCACTTCAAATAATCCCTTGACAGCAATACACTCTAGCACCCATTTAAAGCATGCTAAGAACAACAACTGGTGCTCTGGAATAATCCTATAGACTGGAGAATGAACTCTCTGCTGAGAACACACAAAACATCCATCAATGAGTGCATTACCATGGACAGTTGAAGTACCACTTGAGCAGTGAAGGATATGTACACTGAATAATGCCAGATTGACTCAACAACAGGACATGGTGCACTTCTCAAATACTTAAAAAAAAAAAAATCCATGGCATCTGAAGTTGAGATACCTGAGACACTCAGTAGCATAGATGCAGTTTCAAGTATACTATGGAAACAAATGATACAACATCACCCTGACAGCAATATATGAGTTTCTCTCACAAACTCATTTCCAGACATTTCACCAAAGTTGGCTCAAGTCAGGGACACAATTACCTATTTTCACATGGCACAATTATAAAGGGTGAAACACTCCAGTCCCGGTAAACACTTCAAGTAAGAAAGAAAGCAAAAGACAGATACGTTTATTTACTCAGTCCTAAAGACAAAAGTTAAATTCAGGAAATTCATTGCTAACTGACAGGATAAAATATGGTTTTTCCTTGAATGATGTCAACATTTTTATCATTCCATCTTTTGACTACCCAGCAGTATTATATTCTGATCTCAAGAGACCAATATATGAGATTGAGTCTTTTTATGCATTTTCTCTCAGTGTCTAACCAGTCTTCCCAAGGTAATATAGATTAAACTTGAGAAGCATTAACTACACAGTAAAACTTTATTTTATGTACAACCCTGTAAATGAGCCATGTCTACTCTCTTCCAGAACTGGTATCTCTGAAAAGATTTTAATATTACATCTGAATTAAGGAAAGTTCTCATAACCATGTGAGAAGAAAATTTACTACCTTCTTATTATAAATTTTATTATGATATATCTGATATACCAGAATACCAAAAAAACAACACAGCTGCACATTACAGCTGGTGAACACTCAGATACTGTGGATCCACATATGCACATTTATAACAGATTGTGGGACCACTCTACACCACCTGCAGTTGTCCCCACGCTAGGTATAAAAAAGAATTCTGATGGACAGGAGGATTCCTGTCCCTTTTTAATGAATTGTCTAAGGCTAAGTTCAGGCTCATTTTGGAGAGGAACTCATGGCAACACGGGCCAGTTTCCAAACCTAAATCAGGAAATACACACCATGACTAAGATCTGTTGCTGTATGGGTTACTGGAGGTCATAGATTAACCTTTATTCCTTATCAATGAACAAAATAT
>NW_005054343.1:5645462-5647506 GCF_000277835.1 Geospiza fortis
ATTTATCATGGCCAGTAATACTTTTTTGACATGTGTCAAGATTTTAAAGTCTTCTGATAGAGCAAGCACAGTCCACAACTAAAAACTGATGTTCATTAACAAAAGCTTTCTCTTCCATAGCCTCTCACCATCTTTTATCCATTGCATGTTAACCTGATAATCCTAAGTATCTGTCAAAGTCTAGCCCAGAGGAAAGAGTTTGGCAGTTAAAAGAATTAAGGTTCTTAGAATTGTCTAGAAATAGAATTTTCATTAAAGGAAAAAAATCCATATTTTAAAAGTTAATTTTCATCTTTTTTAACTGGTGCAACTTACAGTTAATTCATTGCAAGTTATAACTAGCTCTACAAGTTGAAACACCAAAAGCTGCATTCTGCCAAGCTGCTGGCCTATTAATCCAGTATAATCCACATACTTAAAATAACATCTTCAGAAGGATTGTGGCTATATCCATCTGTTCAAGCACTGAATATTTTATTATGTCTTACAGAAACACCAACGCATTATAGAAATGTCATCTAGAGATGTTTTAAATCTTTTTATATCTGACTAGCTAAAGACATCTTGTTCCAGAATAATGGAGTTAACAGGTAAATGAACACCCTGCTTCCATTCCATACGCCACTGGAAGTCAGTATTTCAGGGAGGATAAAACTGGCAAGTTCCAAAAGAGCACAAAACCTACAATGCACCCTTCTCACCAGGGGCATCAGCAGCCATGTGGCTGCAAACCACGAGTTAAATAACACAGGTGTGACCCAGCCTGTGACAGGGGCAGTCCTTGCAGGGAAGTTTCCTTAAACCACTCCCTGAACAGCCCTAGGAGTTAATGAGATCCCTGATAACACTACTGCAACATGAAAAGCAGATATTGCACATTCTGTCAGGTAAATCTCTGGTTCCTTATGCACATTTGCAAATTAAAGATTTGTAACAGTCTACCAAACATATCAGAGGATTAATTCCTTCTCCATGGGCTTCTACCTTTCCTTGTTACACCAGACAAGGCCAGCAGGGAACATGCTTAAAACCAACATAAATATAGCAAATCTAAGCCAAAACAACTTTTCAGAAGAGAATTTTATATCTTCAATTAATTTAAGCAAATGGCCAAAGCTACTTATCCAGGGAAACAACGCTCAATCTCTGGCAGAGTCATCCATCATCACCTTCAGATGTGCATGTCTGAACCCAAGCAAACTCTTTTTAACTTGGGAGACTTCTTGGAATCTGAGTAGGGCCTGATACTAATGACGCCTCATTCCTTGAGGAACTATCACAAACATGGGCATTAAATTCCGTCCAAAGAACAGAGAAATCTAATGTACTTGCGTATTAGATAGTTCTTTTCTATATACCTCAGCTTTCATTGTAGGATCAACGAGAGGTAGAACCAAGTAGGGCCTGATAATCATTTATGCCCCAATAGCAGAAAAGTGTGTGCTAAAACAGGCATCAGTATAACTGCAATGTAACCAAACAAACTCAAGGGTAAAAGAGGTCAGTTCCCAAAGATTTACATCCATGTTATCAACCCTCTCTGCTCTCAGAAACTACAAGAATTCAAGAGTAACAGCAATGCAAAACGCTTTTTTTAAATAAATGCTACTAAAACCACAGAAATCAGTAGAAAATTATAACTAGTTTAAACCAAGCTGTAGAATTTTATGGTAAGGATATAATTTTCTGCTAAGTTTTATGGATGTACCCAGAAATAAAACACCAGGCCTCTATTGAGTTTTATTGGGCTTTTCTGTAAGAATTACAAACAGTGGTATTCAAACAATACTTGTGGATCAGCCTGCCAGCAGCCCTATAAGCTAAAACTGTGTTGCATAAACCAGGCACTGAATAATTTGGGATAATGAACAAATTCATAAAGAATCAGCGGCTGTTTGTCAGTAATCTGTGAACAGACAGAGTGATAAATTCACTGAATAAATAAATAAAGAAAATCCAACCCTCTTGGCTGGGAATAGTTCACCCAGCTTTACTGCTTTGCCTTTAAGGGACTGCCTAAAGGGCTTATAACTCCACTGCATTC
>NW_005054343.1:5647536-5666239 GCF_000277835.1 Geospiza fortis
CTGCCAGGTAATTTGTGCAGCATTTTTTAGCAATGGTTAAATTAAAAAGCCCTTATGGGAAAACTCAATGAATTTAATAGAGATGAAATCAATATTGTTCTGCAGAAATTACTCCAAAACCTTTAGTTAGAGCCTCTCCCCCCATCCCAGCCCCTTTACAGAGCACAGTGAGGTCAAGGCAGCAAAGAGAATCCTAAAGGGGTTGATTCCAACCACAGGGAATATCCTGAGGGAAAGCACATCTGAGCCCCTGTGACAGCTTGGTTTGCACCTGGAAGAAGAGGAGAGCATCAAACTGAGGGGTCAGGATGTGGGTGCAGCTTGGCTGGGAACCAAATCATGCTGAGAACCTCTCCAGTAGCTTAGCACACGGGAAGCCTAGATGCTCTTCAACTTCCCATTTGGGACAGGGTCCTTTCTCTGCAAGTAACCCATAGAATTAATATGGGAATTCAATCTCAGCTCAGAGACCACAGCCAATCTAATATTCCCATAGAAAAGCTGGTCTTCCTGGCTAAATTAGGTAAAATAATGCCTTTTGCCATTTCCTTATGCTAATACCTCCTTCACTTAAAAGGAAGCTAAATCTGCAAAAGTCAAAGATATGGAAAACAGAATAAAGCCTGCTTTTCATTCACAGGTGAATAAACATATCCTGAAAATCCCAAGTGAGGTTCAAACAATGAAAGTAACCACAGGGTTACATCATTGATGGAGCTTCATGAACATGGGGAGATCCTAATAATACTCCCTTTAGGAACAAAAACCTCACCATAAACATGTCTGTGGTGACAAGAATAACATTTTAGTTATGTTTCACCTTATTTTGATCTTAGCTCAAATTAAAGAATACAGAACAAACCCACCACCATCCCTTATGTTCAGTTCCCACAGGCCTGAAAGAAGTCACGCAGTAAGTCCAACAGATGGAACAATGATGCTGCATCCAAGAACTCAAAATTCAAAATTTTAACTGTAATCATGCTTTTCTCTCTTCCTAGGATACCATATGAAAACACACATTAAAGTCTGCAAGGTGCACTGGTTAGCAGGGGAAGTACAGCAGAAGACACAGGAGTGGGAGGTAAGATCAGAAGTCTCCACCTGAAAATTTGTATTTAACACGTAAATGAACACCCTACTTCAAGGGAAAGTATTTGATTTTTGTGCAATAACTTTTACACTTTCTCCCTATTAGCTTTCAAAGCTTAATTTTAGTATCCAAGTTCACCTAAGTGGGTGACCAATGGAATAAAATGTAGCTGAAATCAACATGCTCTTAAGAGCTGTTTAGATTTTGTAGCTTTGTTTAGTGCTGAACACGGTCATTAAAGTGCAGTTACCACAATAATAAATGTAGATACCATTAATTACAATACTAGATTTAAAATGCAACTTGAGTCTCTCCAGTGGTTTTTAAGGGGGTGTAATACCACAGTCAATTGAAATTTAATCAAACCTAGCAGTTTAATTTAGTCTACATTTACAGCTAAAAAACCTCCAAACTTTACAGCCATTCTGTAACTCTATTCTATACTCATATTAGGTACAGACAAAATAGGAATACTTCCTTTGATAAATAACTTTATTTTTGCCTATCCTTGCTTACGCATCAACTTAGCTTAGAGTGGAAAAATGTACACACTTCCCTTTTCTTAAGGGATGTACGTGCATTTTTCCACTTAGGGGTGAAAGAACTGAACAAATAAATCCCACTGATAATTACAGCATGTAATCTTATCTGAGGTTCAATCTCTTGCACTAAAAAACCTCCCTTGTGACATGTAAAAGGGCAGAGAGATACAATGGAAGATTTCTGGAGTCTGTTCTGCTGTCCTACATCACTGAAGCCAACAGCAACAGGACTGGTCTCAGAAAATTGCCTTAAGCCTCTGAACATAAAGCTTTGACTTTTAAAGGAGTCCATGAAAACTGACTCGTTCTTCTGCCCTTTTGAAATTCCCAGCCCACATCCCTGTTTGTGAGAAGGATAATTTTTACTTTTGTACAGCACTCGCGTTTAGAGGCCCCAGCAGAGATCAGGGCCCTGTTGTAGCAGACACTGAGTAAGCACAGGGAAGGTCTGAGCTCTGGAAAAGAGACAGGAGAGAGTGGAAGGGGAGGCAGAGGCACAAGGAAGTGATTTGCTCAAGATCACAGAACACGTCATTAAGGGGCCAAGAACTTCTGGTTCTTCATGAGGTTAAGGAACCAAAGATCCCCAACACACGGTGAACTCCTTGCCCAGAAAAATTATACTTTCCTTTTCAAGTTTATCTGGCAAAGAGCCCCTCACCTGTGTGTAAAAACACAATGTACTGAGTACTTTCAGACACAAGACACTGGTCTAGAATAATCACAACTCTGATCCACCATGGAAGTGCTGAAACTCAGCACAGCCCAGGACCACTACACACCTGGCAGCCCTTGAAGCCAATTCCCATCACTCTCTCACTCAGAATTACAACCAGTGAAGTCAGCACAGTCAAAGCATTGTAAGACTGACAGCTGAAAAGAAAATAAAGTTCGCTAGATTAAGACCTAGGAGAAGATCAGAATAAACATCAGAAAAGGAGCTTGCCAGCAGAGACTGAAAAGCTGACATCTTAAATAAAGTCACATCTCTGACAAAACTAAAGACCAAAAATATACTTGATTTTTTAAAATTTCTATTTTTAAAAAACTAAACTGGTCTTGACCAACAGCTACATTTTACTTGCCTGAATTGCATCCCACCTGCACCAAAACTCCCCTTATGTCCAGTGAGCTCAGTCTGGCACCAACAGTAAAATTTATTAAAATTTAGACATGAAAGAAAGATCCTGTCAGGTTTCCTTCCAAAATTTGTTTGGCAATCATCACAAGCATTATTTTTTAAAGGATTTTCAGTCTAGAACCTAAGGTGTTATATGGATATGAGAATCTCCAAGCAGAGTTTATTCAGTATAAACCCTTGGGCTACACAAGCTGAAGGGGCTCACAATCACTTGTCAGAGAGAAGGAAGAAGACACTATGACAAATGCTGTCAAACACCACACTCATAACACAGCAGAGATCACTTCTTTGATCAAGAGAATCACAGCCTGAAAACCTGTAAATACCAGCACTCTGCACTATCACTTAGAAATTGTGATAACAGTTTAACACTGAATTGCTACTGAACTGCTTTCTTATAATAGCTGCTGTACGTAAGGAAGCTGGCAACAGTTTTGAATTTTCATTCATGTGCAATTTCAGGAGATGAGATGAGAAAATGTCTCTTAAAAATACTTAAATATTTAATAGGTCAAAGTAAACAGCAGCGAAAAGACAGATTTGAAAAAGCCACATAAAACATAAGTGCAACATAAGTTTAAAACAACCACTGGGAAGATGAGAAACCTGCCTCAAATAAAAAGAGTTGGATGTTGCCTTAAATCCAGGAAAGATATTAGGATGTTACAATAAAGGGAAGGACATCACCTTCTGATGCTTCAGTTTCCTATTTCACTTCTTCCCCTGAGCTCAAGGGGTATCAGGACATACAAACCCTGCCTGTGATCCACTCAGGCACTCCATAACCAGCACCTCTGGAAACACCAATTTATAAAGGAGATGAGATCTGCCAAAAAGGAAAAAAATTCCCCTACTCAGTAAGCCCTTATGAAAACTTAAATCCAAGAAATGGAGAAATTAACATAAATGCTATAGGAAAAGGAAGGGGAAAGGATTAGATGAAAAGTGCCTTCAGCATTTGGTACTTGGCAGCAGCTCCTACCCTCACCTCATGGATCAGTGCTATTGATGCTGCACTTGAATGAGAAGACAGAATCCCACCAAACATGATTGATGAGCAATGCACACTGTGTTTAGAGAGCGTGCACCCGTGTTTATGTGTTGGTTACCTGGAAACCACGTGCCAGTGGCTGTATTTTAATATCCACCTTGAATCTCACAGAGACATTTCCACCACATGAAAGATCATGTACAATATTTCACTCTGGCTTCTGGTTCCACTCTTATGATGTCAGAGTCACATATTTACATTGGCTGGAGAGCTTGCCTGTTCCAAGAGCACTACAGAAATTCGTCACAGGAAGCTGCTCTGACGCCACTGCAGTGTCCCCTTAGAGCCACCACTCTGCTGGGAGCTTTCTAAGCTTTCAGTTGTAGGAAGAGTCAACTGAAAATAGCATTTTGCTGGTCACTGGCAGGGAGTTAGATAAGGTGACTGAAGTATTTCAAGGTTCATTAAGTTACAGGGACACACACTAGAAGAACATAACTGGTGAGGCTGTAACACTGGATTATAGAACAATTCCCTCCAGTGCGAATCCTGACTCCTTCCGAAGAGTTTTACAATGGCCACAAACCACCTCTCAATATTTCCTGGTTTCTTACTGCATTTATTTCTGGTTTTGGACCCAGACAGACAAACTTGAGATGCAGACAAAGTTAAACACAGTCTAATATTAACGACAGCAAAAGAACAAGCCTCTGCTTGCACTAACTCCAATTATTATAATAACCACAAACCCCCCACAATTTTCACACTGGATTGAAAGTTTACAGCAACCACTTGAGTTCTGTCAGACAAGCAGTGGATGTGAATCTCAAAACAAGTGTCTCTACCAGGAGGTCCTCTTCCCTTGCCTTTTAGATAATCTGGTCTGGGAGTTACTGATTACAGATTTTCCCTCCCACACTCAAGGGGTATCATTTAGGGAGTGTCATGTATAAAAAGAGATGTTGTCTAAAGAGATTACTGATGTAAAACAAATTCTACAACTGCACTCACTTTTTTTAAAAAACGGGAATTGTGATTTTCTTGGAAAAACTGCACATGCAAACTGAAACTTATTCTGCCTCATACTCTGTTTCAACTACTTTCCTCATCACTGTTCTATGAGCAATAGTCCTAGGAAATCTCACAATTAACTTTGCAAACTTTCTTTATACTCCAAAAACTCCAAATACCAAAATTGCTCCAAGCAGTCTTACCCTAGAGGTGGTATTGGTAGTGATGAAGAAATCTCATGATATCTAATTATGCATGTACATTTGCTGTGGTGTTTTCAGACTTCTTTTGACTGACTCTTTATGATATTTTGGAACTTGTACTTCTGGACAAACGATGGTGAAGAAATAAAAAAAGAGAATATTGCATCATCAAACTACAGTTTACATTTTTGGACAGTGGTTTAATTTCTTTCATCAAAGATGATAGAGAATATTAGAATAATGAGAAATACAGTTCTCATCCAAAAAATGCCAATAATAAGTTTCATCCTAATTCTCTTGTTCCCCATCCCTTGTAGTGCAGGCTTTTAATGACTACATATAAAGACACAAATTGCCAAGAGTCCATCTGCATCAATCCTTGTTCCCAACGTGACAACTACAGCCAGCCAGGACAGTCTAATATTGTATTTCACATTTGGACACCACAAAGAGGGGAAAAAGGCTGTTCTCAAGTGCTTCAACCCCACCTTCTATGAGAATCTATAGCATCCCAAGGTTTGCCACTACACTACAGATACGCAGGGTATTAAACCAAGCATTTTTACTTTATCTGGTGGTTGGCAGGGAACTGTCTGAGTTCTAGTTGTCTTTGCTGAACTTTTGAAAGTGCTTATGCACACTTATACCCAGAAGAGGTCACAGAAACCTGTGGTTTTGTCTTTGGTCCTTACAAGCTGAAATGACTCAGCAGTGTAAAAAGTACATTGGCAAACTTTACAGATCCTATGGTAGAGCACTTATTTCAGAGTTTTTTCCACTGGCCCACTTTGCAGCCACTCTGCCCCCAGCCTGGAGCCCTGCAGGGGGTTGTTTTGACTTAAGGGCAGGACCCACCACTTCATTTTGCTGAACTCCTGTCCATCAGTCCAGCCTGCGCAGATCCCTCTGCAGAGCCTTCCTGCCCTGCAGCAGATCAGCACTGCCACCCAGCTTGGTGTCCTTCTGCATCTGCCTGAGGGTGCACTTCATTCTTCTGTCCACATGGCTGACACAGACATTAAACCAAACTGGTCCCAATCCACCACCCCTCTCAGGCCCTGACCATGCAGCCAGCAAAGAGTGCACCTGTGCAAGCCATGGACAACCAGTTTTCCACGAGACTGCTGAGGGAATGATATCCAAGGTTTTCCTAAAATCCAGACAGACACATCCACAGCCTCTCCCTCACCCCCTAAACAGATCACCCTGTCACAGAAGGGGATCAGCTGGCAAGCAGGACATGGCCTGAGCACGTGCTGGCTGGGCCTGATCCCCTGGGTGTCCTGTACCTGCTGTGTGATGGTTCTTGGGATCAGCTGCTCCATGAGCTTCCCCAGCACTGCAGCAGCTCAACACACTTGTAGTTTCCTGAATCCTTCCTCCTGCTCATCCTTGTAGGTGGGTATCACATTTGCCAGCCTCCAGTCACTTGGGAGCTCCCCAGGATTGCTGATAAATGATGGACAGTGACTCAGTGAGCTCTTCCATCAGCTTCCTCAGTATCCCTGGGGAGAATCCCATCCAGCCCCACAGACCTGTGAGTACTTACATGCTGCAGGAGCTCACTGACCATTTCCCTTTGAATTAAGGGGTTTACATTCTGCTCCCCAAGACTGGGGTCCTGGAGAACAACTGGTGTTACCAGTAAAGACTGAGGCAAAGAAGGCAATAAGTACTTCAGCCTTTCCCTTATCTTTTATCTCTCTTTCCCCCCTCATCCAATAAAGGAAGGAGATTCTCCTTTTGTTGCTGATGTATTTATAGATAAGCATTTTTTATTGCCTTTGCAGCAGTTGCCAAATTAATTTCTAGCTGGGCTGTGGCCACTTCTTTTGGAGAGAAAGACAGCTGTACTTTAAAGAGGGCAAGTATCATCAAATAGATCTAAGACAGGAAGTTAAAAACTGAACTTTAGCTGCTGTCACTTCAGAATCACTACTGCAGCATCTAAAAGAATCTATAACTGACCTTTGTACAGACTGCTGCTACCCAAAATCAAATCTGGCCAGTTAGTAAACTCTCTATGAAGAACATCACAGATATTTTAATAGTGTCAAATGAAGAGGACACCAGGATTTCATCTCATAAAACAGAAGCACAAAGAGCATCTTAAATATTTAATTTGGAAGATTCTGACTAGTTTTTTTTCCAGACTTGCAAAGAATCTAAAATGCAGGGTATCAACATACATCAAAAAGGATGTAATTATGCAAGTGAAATGAAATTTTAAAATGCAGTCCTGTGGCTCAGTTTATTCTTTTATTATTGCCTGATAAAACCTTTTACAGACAGATGTCTTACAAAAATGGTAAAGTCTTTTCTTGTCCTTACAGAGTACACAGTCTATACCCATGAGCTAAATAAAAGGCTCAGTGTAACTGAGGCTGGAGAGTTGGTGCCTTTTCCAGGTTATGCCTCAGTTTCCACACTTTTGGTGCCCACTGTTTCCATACAAGTTAATCACAAACACAGCCCCTGCTGTCAGCAACAAGTCCTAATCTCAGTATGATTCAGGCATTAGCAGAGTCACTCTTTAAACTCTCCCTGCTTCAGTGGGTATTTCCTGTCAAAGCAGGACTGTGGAACTTCAGCACATATGGCCCAGCAGCCTCCCCTGGATGCTTTTTGTGCCCTACACTCACAGCAGACCACACAAGGCTTCATATTAGGTCACCAAAAGCTCAGGAATACAGCTGCTGAGCTGACATGGCTGTTCTCAGCAAACTTCACCCACCAGAACAACCAGAGCAGCAGGGGAGTGGCTACTTTAGAGGTGATAAGGCACAAGGATTGGAGCAGATTCACACACCAGTTAAAAACCTCTGAGTGGATGGTTTAAAAGCCCAGGTAATAATGTGCTCACAATTCAGACTTTAAAAGAAAAACCAGCAAAACATAAAAAGTTAGTTTTGATGAAGCTCTGTACAAGCTTTGTGCAATTACCAAATAGAGTGTGTGCCTCCACAGCTTCTGCCTTACAACTGAACCAATGTTATTATCAATTTGCTCTTGATACAGGAAAGGGATTTTCATGTATTTACATCTGCTCTCAGAAGGAAGAGAAAATGGTTTGTGAAGTTCCCATTAGCATAGAAAAGCAGCAACATCTGCTGGGAGCTTTAGGAGGCTCATTGAGGTCACTTACTCAGCAGCACAGGCCACAGCTGGTCACCCCTGCCTTTGGCAGCACTCAAGGTGTGGCTTCAAGAAAGGAGGGGGCAATTTGACCACACAACAGTCCTTGCAAGGTTTCTGTATTCTGTATTAAAAAAACCCTCAAAATCTATTTTTACCTAGCTGAGGGTAAGTAACCCACCTATGCTGATTCCTCCCTTTATAAACCTACAAACTGTATCTCTGCTCAAATCATTAATCCTGGTACAGGTGGTACCGTACCTGACTGAAGTGGGATTTTAACAAGCAAGACACAAAACTCATGTTGAGTCACCTCCGTGTGCTGGGGCTGTGGCACCATCTAGAGGATTCGAGCTGGAAATTCCTCACACCATGGGCAAAAGGATGGGAAACTGCACTCAAAACTCGTGGGGGAAAAAAGCCACCAAAGAAAATATTTATGATATTCAGACACACCGAGGTAACCGAAGAGAATAACAAAACCTTATCAACAGCCAGAGATATTTCCCAATCTCCTCCACTCCATGTCAGGCTTGCTATAAGATGTTTTTCAGGTGAAGAAAAGCAAGTGCTTCCCTAGAGTTGTGTTGATAACCTAGCAATAACTAACTTTTTCAGTTTTCTTTCATTTTCACCCTTTTATCTTAATAAAAGTTAAGCCAAATTTCAAACAGGGAGAGGAAGGATGTTTTTAACAAAATAACAGAGATAATGGTTTTTATTATATTCCATACAAGGATGTGCTGACAGCTGATTGCTCAGTGCAGAACTATCAAAAGAGGAGGAAATGAACAGGCACAGCCCTGGAGCCCCTGGACACCCCAAACATCACTTGGAGTACTTTCAGCTTGGCACACTCTTCCCCACTAATTTAATTTTGCTGCAGAAACAAAAGAACTTTTGCCCCTGTAGCCTTCTGGGATAGCAGGATAGCAAAGTTCAATCCCTGTTGCTTCTATAAAACTCTGAGTTAGTTTCTCAGATGCTGAAATACTGGGAATTGAGAATATTCACAGTGTGACTACTCCAGAGAGTTTGTGGACAAAAAATCCAAACTGTATTTTCTGTTCATTGCTGAATACGTGACTGACCAGCAGCTTGATTTACAGTGACAGCTCTACATTAAAAATTCAAACTTTTGTTCACCTGAATACAATTTGTATCTGCCAGTATTGTGTCAAAATAATCATGTAATACCAAATAATCATTTCTATTAGATATTTATAAGGAGTGTGGGCTAAGAATGGATTCTAAGCTTTCAGCTACTATGCCACATTATCTGCTTCTACCCAATTTCCTTGGAGACTGTTGGGATAGAAATAAAAACATAGAGGAAAAAAACTGAAAGACCAGCTGTCTGGTCATCAGCAGCATTACAGTTGGTCATGGATGAGTTCATTCCACTTCACAGGCCAACAAAACTGAAAACTTCTGGAGATACCCTGCAGCATTGGCATAGGAGCTTGTGTAATAGCTGGCAGACCTTTACAGTTAGTTGTAATCAAGATTATTCCTTATAAAAAGAAAAGTTCTTCCTGAATTGAATTGATCTGTGCCATTTCATAATGGCTGGCAGCAAATAAGGATTGTTTATAGCACTTCAGTGTAGCTCAAGTCCTTCAGTGTGTCCCCCAGTGTGCTTCACTCCCTTCCTTCCTCTCCCTTGTTACACAGGTTCAAGCAGCAAGGAACAAAAGCAAGTTTCATGTACTTACCAGCAAAATCCTCTTCCCAGTTTCCATGTAGAGAATTACATCTTCTATCAAAGCTTGAGGGGGGAAAAAAAGAAAAAAAGCTAATAGTTTTCAGTATTTTCCATCTTTCAGTTGACTGATTTTTCCTCAGTCTTTACTATAAATGCAGAAATCAGTTTAAACAACAGTCAAATGCAGGCACCTGTTTAAGCTTCTCACTTTTTACTTTTCCAGCAAATATTTAAACTTAATTGCACAGCTAAGCATTTGCAAGATTCCAGTCCTAGACTAAGAGAAATTTCTCTTTCTCAAGCATTATCACTTTGTTCCTAATACTGGCTTCACTACTCTGTATTAAAAGAGTAACTACATTGTTTGGAATCTGAATCCTCAGCTCATTTTGAAGTAACCAAGAAAATATTTTAATTTCTTAAGTGTCTAGCTCTGATACAAAGCCTATCTGCACGTCTGTAAAAGTCTGTGTGTTTCAGTCTTTCATGCTGAGCATAAATAATGCTTCCAAGAATAATCCTGCATCATGCTAGCTGTCATTTTGGCTCCAGTTCAGTGTTTTCTGCAAAGCTGAGCTGATATTTTTATTGGTCTTAAAAAGACATATAGGCATCTTGCATCTATGAGGGAAAGCAGTGGTCTTGAAATAAGCCTTGAAAATTAAGAAATAGCAACAGTGCAGCAAAGTAAATAGAAAATTTTGTCCTTTTCACTTTTCTAAATCCCTGGCATTGCCAGTCCAATCATTGAGGATAGGATCACCACTATCCCTTACAGTATGTGCTGACTTTAATTGCACTGAAATAGCAAGTCACTAACACCAACAGTAACACCAGGTTTATATTGTATAATCTATAAGTTTTCATTTAAGAGCATCTACAGGCTGTATTAAAACAAAATTGCCCAGCAGATGTTCCAGGCAGATTCAATAATCACACACCAGTGCTTCCAATTGTTCAAAAAAATGAAAAACTATCTGTGAGTAAAGTTACCTCATTTCCAAAAATTCTCACCTCCAGACCTCTCCCTGTAACTGAGCTGCTCAGGTGAAGGAATGAATGCACTGGCTAAGCTGGCCACATGTGCAACAACTCACACATGCCAGTGTCAGCTCTAGGCAGAGGGTTCCTGATTGCCTTTCACAGCATGGCATGGGAAGCTGGATTAACTCCTAGAATAGTAGCTTTTGAAATAAAGATACTGTTTTTCCTGATAATTTCTCCCTTTCCTCATAAACCAGGTTTTCAATTCAGCTGCACAGTTATCTGAACATGGCAACTTCAACACATGATTTATGCTGGCCCCTGCCAGTCTGAAACTTAATAAATGCCTGAAATAATATTGTTGCAATAGATAAGGCAATCCCACACACTGAAGTTATTTTCTCTCCAACATAGGGCCATCAACTGCATTAAATTATGTCCTGATACACAGTTGTGGTTTCAAATACAATTGTGTCTCAAAGAGATGCAGATACACAACTAGCTTGTTAACTTACTCTTAAAATATCTACCTAAAAGAAAGAAAAAAAAAGATGGCTTGGTGGCTTCCCAAATTTGCCAACTCAAAAGCAGAGCAATTAAAATCCACCTCAAGGACAAAAACCCAAGAAGCTTCACATACAACTTCAATAAAACTAATCACCTTCTCTTAAAAAGACAAACAATGGTCTTTTGAACACATCAGTACTATTTACTGAGAATAGAGAAAGAGTTCTTCATGTTTTGCACACAAAATTTGTTCCCTTACTGTTTTGGTGAAAGAGAACATAAACACGTGGGTAAATTATTTACACCACAGCATCATAAAAGTGAACTGCACCAAAAGAAAAAGTCTAGATTTCTTCTGAAGATGATTTACACAATGATCACAGTCCAGCAAGACTGGAAAGCTGCTGCGGCTGCTGAAAGCTGTGCTCTGCACACCCACACAGCGCGTAACACCTGGGGGCAAACAGACAGCAGAGCAGCAAACACTTACGTGCAGGGAAAAGACAGAGGCTTATTGCTAACAACAGTATCTCAACTGGTATCTTTGGGATTTAGTCAGTATCAGCCTCAGCTTTACATATACTAGCTGGAAAACCCCTCTGCCAGGACAACTAAGGCAGCTTGGGTTGGTCTTACCTCAGAGTCCCTCAGCAGAGCTCAGCCACAGACTGACCCCAGCCAAAACCACACCAAGGGCCCTGGGCCCCTCAAGGGCGCTAATTAATAATAACCCAGCCTGGCCCAGCCCAGCCCAGCCCAGCCCGGCCCAACACGGCCCACCCAGCCTGGCCCAACCCAACCCAACCGAACCAAGCCCAACCCAGCCCAGCCCAGCCCAGTCTCAGGTGGGCTGCCCCTGTCTCTGGGCTCTGCTGGGCCCTGCTACCCCTCAGGGTCTGTCCTGGCTGCTCCTGGCCATGAGTTGTTGGTCCCAGGGTGTCACTTGTGCTGCTCCACAGCAAGGACAGAGCAGCAGCAGCCAGGACATGGCAGTGGAGATGGGTCCACCCAACAATGGGACAGGGAATGGGGTCATGCAGGGCAGAAGGCAGAGCCTCAGGGCTGCTCTTGAGCATGGCAACTCTGAAGCCCCCTCACAGGGCCATTGGGCATCCTTGCAGGACACTGTGGTGTCCTCTTGTGTCCCCGCTCCTCACAAAACCCCATGGTGGGGTTGTCACACTGGTTGTTATGAGCACCAGGGGTAAAACATCCTTTGCCCTCTCCAAGGATCCCCCTTGGTAGCAGCAATGAGTGTAGTAACTCCTGAGCACAACACTGCACAGTGTGAACTCCTAACACATCCACCACTACCATGCATGAAGGTGCTGTGAATTTCCACACCTGTGTCATCTGCAGATACAAACATTTGGTTTGTGGCCATTCCTTGGAGCTCTCCATGTGATGTAGTTTTTCATTCAAGTTAATGGAAAGCAGGAACACAGGAAAGCAGAGCCTTGACATAAGTATTCACTGAAGAAATAAGTACAAGTCTCATAATCTTCATGTAACTGAAGGAGTTCCATACTGTTACCTATCCCCCTTGTTTAACTAAGCCATTTACCTCAGAACCAGATCTTGAACATCTCATTATAAAGAGGGAAAATGTGTGGCACTGAGCCATTGCTTTTACAGGCACTCTTTGTCCAAAATTCTTCATATACACAAAAACAATCACTAGCGATTCACTCCCACCTCTTCCTCTGAAAAGTTATGATGGAACAAAAACATCAGACAATAATATCTACTAAATAGTGTTGATCTTCTACTGTGGGAGCCATTCCCCAACTTATTTAAATTGTGTCATTGTGCGTTGTTGCTGTAGGAGGAAGACCAAGTTTCCCATCAGGCCAGCTTTGGCTTAGATCCCACTGATTGTCAGCCAAAAGTGAAACTGGTCACAGAATCCGTTTTCAGAAGTCAGGTTTCACAGGTTAATCTCTTTTAATCTTTCCTTTACAAATGAGACAGCTTTGTGTCATTCACCTTGCCCATAATTTAGTTGACCTCCTTCACTTTTACAAACCCCAAAAAATCTATTGCACCAGCAGCAGTTTAGAAATGGGAGGCAACAACACCGAGAAGAAAACCTAAATGTTATTTAGTCTTTAGAAATTGTGAAAAATTTCATTTCTATGTCTGAGCATTTTAAGTAAAATGTCCTTTGTTCATGGAATAGATGATGCAGATCAAGAGGGAAGCATGCACCCTGGCAAATGGAAACTGAAAAGCTGCTTTGTGCCTGCACTTGCTCATGTCAAGATATGGCTGTTCAGTAAGCTGAAATGCAGTTTGGTTTCAGAATGAGCACAGTTTCAGCCATTTCTGTATTCTGCTGCAGTAAATAGAATGTCTTGATCCAATGAACACTTGGAATAAGCTGCAGCTGAGAAGTGAACAAAATCCAGCACTTAGATAATACAAATGATCTTTTTTGAGTTTGTGGACTGATACATTTCTCAAGGCAAAATCACCACTGTAATTTAACAGAAAAAATAACCCTAGTTTCTTATGTTCTGTTACTTGGAACTGTTTCCTTCTTGGCACAGTATTGGTCATGTGTGCCTTCCCACTCAAGTATAGAGCTGCAGTCCATCTTTACCTGGGATTGTGCTATTTTACTGAGGCAAAGCTCAGGTGCAGCTGTGCAGAGATAAGACAGTAATGTGCTGCTTACAAAGGCTGGTTTGGATTCTCTCTGTCTCAATTTTCATTCGCAATGTAGGAAATACATTCCACTTTTTCACACATTAGACTGTTCACAGCAAGGCATCAGGTGCCCCCATGTCCTGTCTAAACTTCACCATCCTCAAAACTGTAAAACATGTGGCCCAAGTGGAGCCAATGGACAGGACCAGTGCAGGAATTTTGGGTTTAGTTGATCATTTGGAAATATTTCAACATCAGATGCCAGATGTGAATACAAGAGTGTCTGTGAGGTTGTATTCAAGGTACCAAGGAGCTGGATTCCACAAACAAAACCTCGAAGTGTGTAGTCAAAAGTTTTTGTTAGATCTCAAAATAAACATAAGTAGCACTGGTCCAGCTAATTACTTCAAGCCTTTCTGTAGAAAATTTCATTTCATTTCTGTGTGAAACCTTTCAAACAAGTTTTAATCACAGCAAAAATAGTCCAACCAGTGGTGCAGAAGTGAGGTTTCTTATGCTGGTTAGGCTCCCTGAATAGATGAGACCTTCTGTTCTACACTAACATTAACAGCTGTCTTTTACTAAGATTTTTTTGTAATAGTGTCGGTGTAATACTGTTCAGGTGAACAAGCAAACGAAAGATTCCTGATACAAACATTGCCTGGTATTTGGTTTAATGCTCAAAGTAGGTTTGTTCATTGAAACACTCTGCTCAGTGTAACTTGTTTATTCAGAAAATCTCATAAAATGCTGCTGTCTCCCTCAGTTGAGAAGGATCACAACACAGCATTTCTAATGAAGGATTTATTTGCCTTTCTCTAATTTGGGTGGCAATCGCAAAGAGAATTTGTCCTAAAGTAAGCATAACTCAGCTTTAATCTAAGGATGTCACAAGTGTCAACTCATTTTCATGTAATTATTAAACCTTGGAGGATCATTTAACATTTACCATTTTCATTGAAAGTGCTATGTATATTTGTTGAAGCAATCATTTAGACACAAGGTCATATAAACTTGACACTAATTCATCGCTGCTTTTAAGTGACTCACTGTTTAATGCTGTGATTATATAGATATTCTTATGCTAATGCAGTGCTTGGGAACACCTGTTTGTTTCCATAAAACATCAGTTTCAATCTCAGTGTAATAAACACAAGACACAAAGGATCTAGTGGGTCATTCTGTGCACTTCCCTACCCTATACAATGCAGAATTATTTTTCAAGTGGTGACACAGATTTTACATAATTCAAATAATGTGGGAAGTTATTGAATAGTCTAATCTCAGGTGGTTCTTTTATTTCTTTTACTCCTTTGCCTCTAATTCTTTACCTGGCATTCCCTATTTTTACATGTTGGTTCTCTTTTCATAATCAGACTCTTCAATTTAAGTCATATTATTCTGTTTTTGTATTCCTGTCCTGTCCATCTGGAAGACACAATACAAATGTATGCAAAGAGAAAACCGCCTTGCCAGCTTGTAATCTATTGTCTTTGTTACTAGGTCAAATAAATTTTTTATTAGTGAAACAAGCTTATTAATGCTAAACAGTTTTACACTTGTAGGATTTCTGTGAAGCCTGGTTTTAGTTTCACCCAGTAGCCTATTAATATAAAAAGATGATTAGACAAATCATCGATAAACAGTAACTCATTAAATCATCATGAATTAATCTTGACTTATGGGGTCATATTTTAATAGCCGGGATCAATACACTGTGTACCACCAATTGTCAATATTTGGCCACTGATTGGAAGGGATTGTTCCAAGGGTGGTTTTCCTTGCCAAGTGCAAACACACCATGTCTGCCCTTTGATTGGTCTTGGTATTTCCCTGGAATGTGTAATTTCTATCCCTACATGTGCCAAATGCTACAGTGAAAGTGTGGGTTAGATTCTTGCAGCCAAGCTACAAACTCACCATGTTTCAAATGGTGAAGCACCTGAACTGGTTAAATACTGCAGAATGGAATTTCACAGGATTTAAGAGCCTGATTAGGATCTTTCAGAAGTTTCATTAAGGCATTCAATGTCTAATTTCCACTGATTCATATAAATTATACTGTAAAACATATAGATACCTGACATCAACACAACTCCTTTCTGCTACAAAACAGGAAAAAACATAGAGTTGATTTCCCACTTAGGATCTGCTGTATATGAAGAATATTCAGCTTAACTGAATGATTATTAGAAAATTATTTGTTTGCAGGTATTTCAATAAATACAGCACTTGATAAGTCTACAACAGTTTAGTATTCAGATGTTCTTCATTAGCTCCCCATGAAAGCAAGGAGCACAGAAGAAGGTATTGATCCTCAAAATGATCTAACCTGTCTTAGGATCAGATCAAAGAAAAACAAAATTATGGTTACTCCAGTCAATATTTCTGTTAGAACAACAGAAGAATTGTATGTCCTTTAGAGTTACTTTCATTCTTCAGAAACACATCTACCACAGAAAATGCATTTTGAAAATAAGTAGATGAAAATATAACGATATATTCACCACATGTCTGGATTTTAACAATAGAGAGTTTAGAGTATTCAAGCTTGGAGACAACCAAACAAGTCTAGATCTGAATAATGCTCTGGTTTCCATGGGTTCTCACAAAGGAAAACAAGACAAATATACATCTCAAGTAGTGAAATGTGCAAATCCATTTTAGCTCCAAAGAGATGAAAAACAACTCTTTTTTTTACTATCATTATTTTTCTTTGGTGTGCTCTCATGGTTTCCTCATCCTGCGTGGGATGTGGGTCACAGATGTACGGTATTATCACTGCATGGTAACTGCAATTACTTTCCTTAAAACAACATATTTCTCATTGCTGTTAAATACAAACAAATGTTAAATTTTTAGTTGTGTCTCTAAAACAGGAAACAAGGTGGGGGATGAACCATGGTGAAGCTGTGGCCAGTACAAGGTGGATCAGGCAAAGTGGAAGTGACTGGTTTGGCCTGAGAACCCAAAGTCTGCACCAGCAGGTTGCGATACCAGTGGTATGCACAGAAGGCAAACAGAACAGAGAGGAAGCTCTGGGGATCTCCTCACCTCCCAAAGTCCTGATCCCAGAGCAGAGGTGCTGCAGTAGGCGTGTGGCACCTCCCCTCCCTGGAATTATCTATCATGTTGCTATGAAACCAGTGTGTGTGACAGAAGTCTGGCACTGTCCTTAAATGTTAACATTAGTCAGCAGCTGAAACCAAGGTTAATTTTTTGGTTTAGTTTCTCTTCTGGAGTATAAACCTAATGCATTTTTTTATATCATGGTTTTTGCTCATTCATTTGAACAGATGCACTTGGTTCTCATTTTGCATTTGCCCTTCACTTATTTTTAGAGGTGACTTTTTGACTAGCAATGATTAAAGCACACTGACCTGAATATAAGTGGTGTAAAATGTGAAGCCTTTTTGCTAAAGGGAGATCAGTTGTTCAAAGGCTCAATTGTATTTTACTTACTAGAAGGTGGCAAATGAACCACCTGTGATTTATATTAAGTGGCTTTTGGATAAAAATGACAATACAGGAGTGCAGCTTCTTAACTCTCCAAAGCAGATATGCCCCTTCTAAATTCACTGGATAGTTTCATGAAATGTTTCATTTAAAATAGATAATGTGAAATAGCTTCCAACTGAATTGTTTCCAAAACTTCCCCAGGCTTTTAGAATTAGTAGGCGAAATCTGGCATGCTTAGAATTTATTCATAGTAGAAGTCTATTCAAATCTTTTCTGCTTTTTTAGTGTCTAAATGGGGTTCTCCATTTTGAATAAACTAGTTAGTGAACTGAAAGAAGTTCTCTGCACCTGCAGAAGTGGCTGCAGATGTCAAAAGTTTTTTATTGTATCAAGCGCTGGTTTCCAGGTGCTTCTCTTGTGACTTTTTTTCATCTGGTTTGAATATCATTATAGATTCTTAAAAGCAAATCAGCTACTTACTAAAAGAGTTTAAATATAGTATAGTTAGGCTTTATACAGATTTTTTATCTGTAATCTCAGGTTTTATACAAAGAGCTTACATTTTCTGTTTGAGATATGCATATATATATATTTGTAGATATATAGATTGATACAAATGCCATTGCTTTTGTTTTTGTTTTATAAACAAATAAAAAGTTTGAGAGGAGTAGATGAATAAAGATTATTGATCAGGAAGTAAGATAAAATATTTTAAGTAAACATTTTTATATTTTTTTCCAGCTAAGACATAGTTCCTGTTTGTCAGAACATATGTGATTCGTCCTGCTATGGTAATATCTTTAGAGACAGTGATGTGGTTCTAGTTGTTGAGCCAATATTACATGTTGATATCTAACATCAAACACAACTCTAATTTACATAAATTGTAACTGTCATGACTGAAATGTTTCTAATGTAGAGCTCCCAGTTGTGGTAGTATCAGTTTGTGTTAGAGAAAATCCTAATGCTTATATGCAAATATTATTTGTGTATCTTGATATCCAGAAAAGCAATAGAAAAGCAAAATGCTTTTAATTCTCTTTAATGGATATTCAAGCTATTCTTGAATTAAATAATCCCCTTTACAATTCAATTCTTACATTTGTTAGAGGAAAAGTCAATGCTCCTGGGAAGTTGTAGATCATGTGTATACACACACCTCTAACTGTGTCCCTATGAACCGCAGCAACAACAATTACACAAAGCAAAGAACACAAGTGACATTCATGGCAGTAATGATGGACTGGATATGAACTTTGCATCTGAAGATGAGCAGAAAGAGT
>NW_005054343.1:5666260-5671195 GCF_000277835.1 Geospiza fortis
ACCCTGTGCTTGAAAAAGACATCCAGTTATACTTGTTCTACAAATCATCTCAGGCTATGCAGATTATATATAAATTTTATCAATTACTTTAAAGCTTCAGATTGCCTTCAGTTCTTTGCAAGAAGGGGTTTTTTTACCACATATAGGAAGGAAGAACAAATATGTGAGGTGGCTATGAGGATGAAAGGAAAAATGAATCTGTTGCATACTGCTCAGGGAGCTCTTCTGTACATCACATGAATTGTGGCTGGGCTATGAAACTGATAAATCACTGCAAGTCTCGGTGGAGACAGAGTCAGCAATCTCCTATTAGGACCGTGTTATGTATCACTCAAAACTTACACAAAGGGGAGTAGCAAAGCCTGGTGGTATTTTTTTTTTAAATCTGAGTGTTTGCTTTGGCTCAGCAGAGCAGTTTGGAAAAGCTGCATTTCACTGGACAGTCTGGGAGAGCTGGTCCTGCTCCTGGGAGCTGCAGGTTCCTGAGCATTGAGATCTCAAAGGCTGGCAGACAAATTCCAGTGTGGACCACAGAAGGTTCAGCACCACTGCAGAGTGAGAGGAACCCAAGGCCAAGGGCCCAGTGTGATGGAAATCCAGCCCAGCAATCCAGCTGGGCTGGACTAGCCAGAATTTTAAAGATATGTAAATCAACAAGACACAGTAGCACTTACTGCAGTCATGGTTCTACCAGAAGAATTTCCTCACCACTGGAGGGAGTTTTAATTTTGCACTGGAAAATAACCATTTTGAGCTGTTTGCAATGAAGCAATATATTGGCATGAGGCAACATTTTTCAAAAATAAGATTTATTTGTTATCTTCTCTGCTTCTATTGTGATAATTTAAAAAATTCAACCTGCACTATGATGCATTCATTTATCCTACTAATATCCTGGCACATCAAACGCCTACCAATTCAAAGCCCAGATTTTTCATTCTAGCACATACCCAAAACTGCTGCTGAATTCCAGCTATTATTAACGTGTATTTGGGCCTAATGGTTTTGTTTCTGTGATTTTTTTTCTAGCAGCGTTCAATTCAGTGGAGGTTTCACTGTGTAAGTTCAGAAAACTGGCAGAATTACAGTCCCTGTTCCACTTTTCTGTTGTCAAAAATAATATTGCTGTTGCAATTTCCAGAATCACTGAAAAATGTCCTTCAGCCCCAAGAACACAGTAGTGCCTTGCAAAGAGAAAAGCTTGGTATCTGACAATGTCCTTTCATTTTTCTATGTCTGATACATGTGTTTGTTCCCTTTACAGACTTTAATCCAATATTTATTAAGCAGCTGATGATTGCTGTAGCTTGATAAAGCCCTCAAAAAGACTCTTTAGCCAGATCATTAAAATTAAACACATGTTAAATCAATCTTACTGAAAAGTGGTCTTTATGTGGCAAAATGGCCTTAAGCAAATGCGTGTAGCTCTCCAAGGGCCAAACACTGCTCACAAATGAGTTTCTTTCCCTGTTCCTATGAGAGGTGTAGATGCAGATAAGAGGGCAAAGTTTGGCCCCTTTATAATGATGTGTGTGGCAACAAAGGCTCTGCAAACACATGGGCTCAGCTGTGCTGCTGCCAGATCCTCTTGCAGGGCCAGCTCTAGTTTCCTTGAAAGCACTGCAGCATTATACAATTTTGGCAACATCTTCACTAGGGAGCAGAAATTGAAATACTCCATTTCATTCCCTGGTAATTTGTTCCTATTCTCTGTTAGCAAAAGCAAGCTGAACACGTGTAAACTTCTCATTTAGGTCTTTCAGTGGAAAATGGAAGTAACAATAGTCAAGTCTCTAATAGTCCCAGTGGAAACCCTTACTCAGCACATCGATCTGAACAAAGGTGACCCCCTGAAAAGGAATGGGATTGTCCAGACAAAATACAGGGAAATAAATTTGTAAGTTATTTGAACCCCATTAAAGTGTTACACCAAGTCATTTAAGCTGTCATTTCTGTGAACCAGCAGAGACTTTAATAGCTAACAATTAACTGGGGGGACGTTGAGGAAAATGTAGCATGAAAGAGATTATTTTCATAGATGAACATTTTATCAAGGGAATGTTGAGAATGTCAGGAATGGCTGTTGTTCATTGAACAGCAGTGCCTGGGTTGAGCTGGAACATGTCAGTAAGGCAACCTGCCAAGGAATAAATAATGCCACTGTCATGCGTTTAGGGTCCTCAAAAAAAAACCTACAACAGAAAGTTCATGGAGAGCTTTAGAAATAAAGCATCTTGGACTTTCCTTAACATATTTTTCAAAGTGCACAGTCCCTCATGGAATGACAGCTGATTCAGTCAAGGCAGTTGCTCTTTCTCGTTGTATTTTCCTCATCTGCCAGTTAAATATTTTTAAATATTTCAATTAATGCACACATTCACTGCACTTGGTCTTCTATGAACATGTTTGGATTTTTAGACATACGGTCATCATTTAATCCACTTCACACAATGCATATAGAAGTATCAAATGGTGTCTTTTCCAGATATACTTTAAAGATTTATGTAGATCTGTGGTCTTAAGTTTGCACATCATTTAACTGAAGTAACAATGGAATACAATAAGAGTGATTCATAAACTCTGCAAGCAATAAAGCATTGGTCAGATCATGAACTGCTAATTATTTTTCACTTGAGCAGATGTGCAGAAATTTATATTTTGTCTCTACATTTGTATTTTGTCAGTTTGGGAAGGGCATTCTTATGACAGAAACCTTAGAAGAGAATGTAATGGTGAGAAAGGTGGTATTAAACTATTAAGTCAAAATGGACTCAAGTGGACTGTAGTCATTAAGGATGTTCACAGTTAATCTAGGAAGAATTAAGATGTTAAATATAAAATTCCCCTACTGCCAATGAATGAATCATCCATCAGTCTGTGTACTTTGTCATATATTAAGTGTACTTGCCAACACAATTTCAGTGAGAAGTTCCTCAGGTTTACTGATGACACAAGGCTTTGCAGACAGCAGTATTACCTGTATGATGGGCATATATAGTTGTATATCTGTATATAAAACAGATTATTGCTAACTTCCTGAGAGATTTGTTGGATCCCACTGGTTTCTCTGAAGAAAATACCTGATGGTAAGTCTTAATAATAATGGACTTTAAAAGGGCAGATTGATAAAATATCAAAAACTACTGAAAATGCAGTTAGGAATTAATCTTATTTTTAAGACATATTTCATTAATTTAGGTAATAAACAGTGGCAGCAGCACTTTAAAAACTAGAGGGTTTCTCTAGGTAGAGCAATCAACCCCAGCTTCACTATCTCAACTCAGCAGGACTCAAGTTCTAGGCTGGACTCACTGAAAAAGCCACAGTTTTCCTGAATAGACTCATGTCATCCCTTTAATTATGTTTTCCTTTTTATAAGTTATAATCTAGAGATTATCTAGGAAGATAATTACCCTATTGATTTTTTTTCAGTTCTCTGGCAGCTAAATTAGCACAGCCAGGAGAATTCCAAGTTTGTGTTCTTTTTGCCTGGCACCTGAACAAATTAAATCTCTCCATTTGGAGAAAAATTAGATCATAACAACAAGCTTCACTGCAGGACTTCACAGTATCCATGGGAGAAAGGAAGACTGATGCTTGGAGAGAAATCCTAGCATGTCCTAAGTTAATTAAGCATAACAGCAGAGATACATCATGTATTTGTTCAGATCGTGGCACTGATTTGAAACTCTCTGAACTTCAGGACATTCACCTTTGGGGAAACAGTGGGACTAGAAACAGACCCTATAAAAAATGCAGCAACAAGCAGGAAATAAAGACCACAGGGAGATCAGATGATTCCTTGAACTTTGCAGACAATTTGAGAATAAAAAAGGTTAATTCTCCTTCAGGATGCAACTGAGCAGAAAATCAGCCAGTCCAAACACACTCAGTTTTTGCCATCTGTGCAAATCATCCTTAAATGATAAAGAAAGCACTCTGAATGTACTTTTTTTAAAGAGCTTTCAACAGTCACATTGACTGGGATACACTATTTTTAAGAACATCACTGATTAAAGTTAAAATTCTCCAAAGTGAATGAATAACAAGAGGGGGTTTGTGGTTTGTACTTGCCCTTTCCTGCTTCAGACAGCTGCAGCTCTCAGCTCTGCAGCTTGTTTTGGGTGCTGCTGTGGTAAGGAATATTCTCCTTCTTTTCTAAAATTGTATGCCTTCCTTTGACCTGAGCACCCTTCTCGTTGCCCTGCAATCATCTGCACCATTGATTTCAGTGAAATGGTTTCTATCTAAAGCAATTAAAATAATGCAGGAAAGATATATCACCTTGAGTCTAAGCCAGCTGGTTCAGGAATAACATCCTGACATCCCTCCACTGCCTTGTTTTAAAAGATGCTGTGCAAAACAATTGCAGTGGACCACTTGGGGAAGATGGGCACCCAGCACGAGTTACCAGGTGGCAATAGGATTTAGAAAGGATTGTTCAAAGGCCATGACTGAAACCAGCAAAGTAGGTGAGGTAGAGGTCCAGGCTAAGAAGGTTTACTGTAATATAATTAATAATTTTTAATGGCACTTTGCATTTTCAAAGCACTGTAGGAATAAAGGGAAGAACGTTGTACTGAAGCATCTCAGATGTCACAGAAAGAGAAGCAAAGGTTCAGCTTTCTTTGGTATTTATATATTTCTATACAAACTCCACAACTCAATCAATGAAGATGACTGCAAAGAAGGGCAAGGGATGCATCCATTAGCACCACTGAAACTATGTAAAAGTGACTTTTCAAACACAGAAGGAAAACTCTAGAATCCAGTAAATTATTCCTTCCTCCCCTTGTCCCAAGGGGAGCATGTATTTATTGGACAAACCCATCTGTTTGTCAAACCTGTTGCTAATTTTGCCCAAGGCTACCTCACATTCTTGTCCCAAGAGTTGTGTCTGCTTCTTCCACATTAAATCACAGTTCCTACTGTGCC
>NW_005054343.1:5671205-5672726 GCF_000277835.1 Geospiza fortis
ACTAAGTATTTAAACATATTCTTCTACTAAAATAGGCTGGAAACCTCATGGCCACCCCCTAATGAGGATTTCTGAGCTATGAGTGGCTTGAAGTATTTCACTGTCTGTTCAGGCTAAACCCCAGAGCAGTAAAGTCAAATAGAGATAATAAATAATAATAAGACATTTAAATTAATAACAAAGCTGTACCATTTCTGTAAGGAAGTTTTACTTTCAGGTGAGAAAAGCTGTGAGTTTCCTTCTAATATGCCAGAGAGTGATTTATAAGTGAGAATGCCCATCAGTAGAATTATTTTTCTCCACAAAAAATCCCACAGCTGTAAGTCCACAGCCCAATCTTGGCCAACTTCAGGGTTGCCAGCACATGTGTCACAACTTGGAGAAGAAACTGGAAAAGCTTTTATCTCTAAGCAAGTGAAAGAATGGAGATAGATGGAAAAGGGGAAATTGCTGCTGGTTAAGCAAAGATTTTGTTGTTTTATTTTAATTCGTGAAAGTGAGCTAAACACTAATCCAGATTTAAAAAAGAGTCTGATTTTTTTTCCAATTTCCACTATCTTTACAATTCCAGATTTTTGGTAACTGTAGACTATTCTAAGGGGCCTTTCCCAGTGTGGCATTCCAGGAGCATTCCCAATATCTTGCCATAGTCCATCTCACATGACAAACCCATCCTTGGCCTTAGGGGCTGACAGTCTGCAAGGCCAGTTTTCTTCCTTCCACTAAATGAAATTATTCTGCATACGTACATGATTTATTTTCCCCTTGTGTGTTCCACTTTGGAAGAATTTCAGAAATAAAAGAAAGTCTCATGGTTCAGCAAACCACAAAACAGGAGAAGTTATAGTCAGGAAAATTTAGTACCTACAAAATAAGAGTGCATTTTTTCAATCAGTTTTAGTCTTGTCCTTGAGGAAACAAAGCAACTACAGACAATTTCTACTTATTTACCTGACTGCAGTCCATTAATAAGAGCTCTGTACCTCTCCCTTGCCTATCTGCAGTATGAGTTTCCCTAATTTGCTGCAGAGGTGCCCATGCTGATGCAGTAATACAAGAAATTCCTGCTTAGCTGTAGGTTCATTTTACAGATAGGATTTGAAAAAGGTTGTGGGTTGTAGAAAGGGCAGCTGTGAAGCCACTGGACTGCTGAAAACACTGAGCACTACTGATATACCAATTATTTGTGAAATTTCATACATTGCATCCTCAGTGAAGTCAGCTCTAGGTAGCTAATGGATAGATTTCTCTTTGCAAAATGGGGATGTTTTACCAGGTTTTTGTGTACCTCCCTCCCACAGTGTCTCAGCACATTTCACCTTCTGCTTTGGGTTAGAACATCAGAAAGCACATTTTAAAGACATCAGATCTTGTTTTCAGCAACTTCTAGTCAAGCTTTTCACCCATTTTCCCTCCCCTACTGATGTTCTGTAAGATAAGGCATGAATTTTTTCCTATTGTCACAGTTTTATTACTCAGAAATTTATTTTTAAATGTTCCACTGATCACCATTTCCTGCTG
>NW_005054343.1:5672736-5674693 GCF_000277835.1 Geospiza fortis
GGAGGTAATGTTTACTTGCACCATTTGCATTCAAAACACGCAGAGCTACAAGGGGAGAGGAATTTATTCACACACCTCATTACTTCCACCAGATTCCATGTTAGAAATTGCTCTGATTTGTGGTTCTTAGATTGAAAGAATCAAACCCCTCCCAAAAAATTCTTAAGAGCCCTGTGTGTGGAAGTAGCTTCCAGTAATTTCTAGAGAAAGGCAGAGGAAAAATGAGAACCATATTGAGGAGTTCTATTTTACTTATTTTATTTAGGAGTTTTATTTTAGTGTCTTTTTTGACTTCTGTAGATCAAGTCAAAGACAACATTTACTCAGTGCCTGTCGATCAGATAAGCACAGGGAATAATGGACATACAAATATTAAATGTTCATACTGCAAAAAATATCCTTACAGGAAAATTTGGCAACTGCTTGAATAAACATTAGCATATTCAAATCAGGGCTTTTGTGAGTAAGCTTGCAATCTTCAGCTTCTGTTTCACAAATAACAACAAAAGTGGATGTTTTCTTACAGCAGAGGAAGGCATTTCAAATAATATTAAGAAATTAAAAGTCATATTTCCTAAACAAACACCCCAGCTCAGACAAATTCTGGTCTTTCCTTCACCCAGCGTGCTTTAATACTTATAAGTATTAATGTTTCTCCAGGAGATAAAGGAATCTAGAAGGTGCTTCATAATTTCATCTCTACTCAGACACCCTTATTGACAGACGTTTCTAATATAGATAAGAAAGATGGAGCGGATATTAAAGTGAAACATCTCCCATCTCTTCTTTGTTATTCCAGCAGAGATTTACCTCGAGCACTTTCTCTGTGCTGGGGAGCTGGTGTCAGTTATTGCAGGTGCCACCGTGGTCTGCCCAGGAGGAAGAGGCATTGGTGTGTTAACCCTCCCCAGCAGTGAGGGATCTTATATATTGCTCATTATAATAAAAGAATGGGGGTTGAGAGTGTCAGTGGAAGGGAGAATATGAGAAAAAAAAAATCAGAATTATTGCTCAGTAAGTAAATGAAGGAAAATTAAAAAGGTCTCAAATTACGCATTTTCATTCATATACAGACTGATATTTGCTGTCAGATATACAATGCTTATAAACAATATATTGCAGGCAAAGGTGGAATTTCTTTCTTAGTTCTCAGCAGTTTTCTACTGTGGCATCACACCATTTTTGATGGTAACAAAAACCCCAGTGTAACACATGTAAACGTGTGAGCAAAAGCTTGCATTTCCTTTGAATTTTCCATGTATTTAGCTCAAGGATCCCCAGCGACAGGGAGCACCCAGCTGAAGCCAGGCTGGTTTGCTCTCTGCTCTGGCCATTAGATGGCAGGCAGCTGAACGGCCTTCGCTGTGCTCCGTGTCCTTCTCATCAGGAAATCAGCAGAAAAATGCTGCTGCTCTCTAAATGAGCTCACTTGCCATCCACTGTGATATACGCAGCATCCCAAAAGCCTTCAAAGTTTCTTTCCTTCTTTTGACTCCCAAACAGCACATTGCAGCAACCCAAACCCTGCAATAAAACCACAAATCTGCCATTCCTTCCCCTATCCCTGACAGTCAGTTGCACTCAACTTTAAGCAGAAAGCATCATCACACCCTCCATTCCCCACCATTTGTACACTCAGGATTAATCTCTGCAATGAAGTAATTGGTCTCATCTGAACTATGACTGATTTCCCCGTGGTAAGATTTCTTAACAGTACAGAAAATGCCTGACGTTGCTCTCCTGGTAAAGAGCTGTTTAAGCAAGGGAGTACAGCTGTGTGCTCAGAGCCTCCTCTTTGGATCAGCACTGCAATATTTGCAAGGGCATTTATCTACCTGTGCCAAACAGACCTTGTTTTTCATAAGGCAGTGATATCATCTACGCACAACTGCTGACATCAGGAGCACATTTGTAATGCACAGAAACAGATCTGTGCACGGAAACATGTCTTACAAAT
>NW_005054343.1:5674738-5681133 GCF_000277835.1 Geospiza fortis
TGCATTGTTAATCTTCAAAGAATGCCAAACCATTAATGGAAAAATGCTCCCCTCTGCCACATTAAAACCAGGAAAGTTCCAACCAGTGTAATTTGAATGAGGTGTGACTGGTGGTGTGACTTTCTCCGTGGTGACAGAGCTGTGAACATGTGCATCAACAGCAGAGGTTCCCATATCCCAATATGAGCTGTGGAAATAGAGTTTCATATCGATTTTCATTACTTATAGCTTCTCTCTTATTTAAATGGCCCAATCAAAAAAACCATTCTTGCAGAGTCTTTCACCAACAGCATCTACGTGGAAGTCCTGCATCCACAGAAGCTGCTGTAAAACAATCAGGTGAGGTTTGTGTGGCTTTTTCTGCAGCCCAGCTTCATGATGTGTTTGAATAATGTCAGTATGAGGCACAGACAAGTGTAAGTTAATAGGAATCTTCATCTGTGGGACATTTTAGAGTAAAGATAATGCAAACACATGCACCTGCACACACTGCATGGATTCTATTCCTTCAGGAAAGCACTGAAAGCAATGCCAGCTTTTGAAAATGCAGACAGGGTAAAGTATCTACAGAAACAAATTTACAACAGAGGTAGGAGGCATTATAAAAGTCATAGTGATTTACAGACCTACAAAAGTTATTATCAACAGACATCAACATAATCTGTTAGTCATTCATGAGTCGTATCCTGTCCAACAATAAACTTCCAAAAGATTTTCTTAAAAAGTCCAGGACCCTTTAAGATCATCCTAAATTCAGAGAAAGAAATTAATATTTATATGCTGTTACCCGAAGCACAGAGGGGCATGCTTCAAGTAACATAAAAGGCATAAAAACTACTCTAAAATTGTATGAGGAAAAGCCCAGTATAACACCTTGCAAAAGACTCTTTCTCCAGTTATGCTCTTGCATTCTTACTTCTCAGAATTCTATTATTCAAAAAGGTGTGGGTTGGTTCACTGTGCCCAGTGCTCTGCAAAGGCAGCCCTTCCCCATAAGGGCCCTGTAGGGGTGATAAATTGAAGAGGGCCTGAGTGTGTTAAGAAGTGAGAGGTGAATAGATCCTGTATTGCCCTTTTAACAACTGGAGAACTCATTTCATATTCCAACACCCATGGCATCAGCTGACAGCCAGCTGGTTTGCAAGGGTCGTTCACCTGTGTGCCCTGCTTGGTTACCACACCAGCTCCATCCTCAAGCACGGCTCAAGGAAGAGACACTGCTCCCGATTCAACACCTCGAGGGTCTGGATTTGAAGTTAACCCAGACCTCTTCCCTCCCTCAGCATGGAACCACATGTCAGATGCACCTTGCCCCCTTGCACACCCACTCAGTCAATGAGCTGGGGATTCTGCTGTCTGCTGCAGAAACAATTACTTCTGCATATTAAACGCAAGGGCTGTGCACTATATTATCTTGATCAGAAATTAATACTTGGCAAGCTGGGATTTGAAAATGTGCCCAAGAAGCAGACTGCAGCTGCTAGTGCCTAGTGCTGTCTACAGGATATTTTGGGGCCTGACTGCAGTTCAAAGCTTCTTGCACCGTGCTCTCCAAACACAGCACAAGGAATACCATGGCCAATCTTGGCACACACCCCTGTCAGCCTCTGGGTTCAGAATTCCATGTGCTGCCATTATGGAATTAAATGTGGAGTTTGCTTATAAATTCTCCTGGTGGATAATGAATAACACTACTTTATTTCATTAATGTTAGGAGATTAGGAGGGTTTTTTTATGGCTTGTATTCCACATGCTCTGGAAATAATTTTAACAAATACTACATAAGACTATGTGTGTTTGCTGCACAATAGATATCATCTACTTATGCTATCCTTCAATATACAGAGGGATAAATAGGAATCCCACATGTGGGAAATTGTTAATATTACAGCACAGAAGAAATCTTTGTGAATATTCTCATAATATATTATTCATTACACAAAGTGCTTGAAGACTGAGAGTTCCCATGACTACGATATAAATCCAGTTTACTCATAGCATAAACTATGAGTGCCAAAACACATCCCAACATAAGTTACCACAGAAAATTGCAACAATGCAGGTTATTGTTCACTGCAGAATGACTAAACATGAGCAGTACATATTGTAGATGTGATCATCTACAAATATCACACTGTGCTTGGGCCTTATCTCCTTGGCAATCCCATATCCCAGATTTCCAGACCTAACTCTTGCACCACATTACCTCTACCTCACTAGACTCTTACTCCTACCCTTGGTTCCTTGAACTGTACACCAAGATTATATTTTAATACCTCATTATTTAGCAGCACTAACATTTTAACTTAGTTAAATACACACTGCACATGTTGCTGAATTGCCCTCACTAATGCCAGGTCAGTGCTCTACTGTTCAGAGGAACCTGTAATACAACCCCTTAAGGCACAAGTTTTTGAATCTGTTTTAGCATTTTTCTCTGAGATTTTGAAAACCTGACCAAATTTTGAACTTGAAATTTTATGGGCAAAACTATTCCTGGTTTAATTGTGCCTCTTCAGTTTAGCCCAGTTGGATGTGTTAAAACTCTTCTACATCATTATTACACGTGTGTTTTGGTTCCCACTCCTCTTAAAAAACTTTGTACATACTGCCCTTTACAGTGGCACAAATGATCTCAGCAGGATATTAATGTATCATTATCTTCACATAGTCACTCTCTGCCTAGGAGAACACACATTGGCCTGTCACTGGAAGTAATTGCTCTAAATTATTTTTCTATGATGTTTTACACATTCAGTGAAATAATGCAAAGAACTCATGATGGATAAATTCAGTTAAAACCTTTTAAAAGCCATTATTTTTAGTTCTAGTCTACAAATTACTGATTTAACAATGATTTGATGATGGACTGGAGGAGTTCTTATAACTCCACAAAGAGAAATATGCATTCCAATGCTGGCTATGTTTTCACCCATGTATCTGAATTATTAAATCTGCAATCACTGTTCTAAAGTAAATGTTTACAACTTTTTTTTCTACACCATCCAGTCTGGATGTATTTCCCTTCCTATATTTATGGTTTCCTCAATTATTTGCTGGGTTATTAATTTCTACCATTTTAGCTTGACTAATCACTCTCATTATTACATTATTTTTTTTTCTTGCTAGAGTACTTTGGTGCATTTCATTCACATATACATTCTGGCTTTTTTAGAGTATCTGACTTCACCTATTCCCAGGTTTAGCCACATAGCAGAGTATGAGAAAAGGGAAAATTAAGATAAAAAATCTCCACACAGGAATACACAGTAAGTATAGAACAGGTTTTGTCAGTACCTCAACTAAAACCTTTTCAACAAATTCCTTTATCACAAACTTCAAAAATAAAGCCATTCATATCCATTAAGAATAAAACTCTAGCACACAGTTCCTTCCATCATGAAAAGTCACTGCCTTTGCCTTATCTTCAGAAACAATGTGCAGCCTTCTGCATCTGCAGAAGGTTCCCCTGAAAGTGAAGCCACCCATGTGGTCACAGAGGTTGCACAGAGGATGTCACTAAGCAAAGCCAGGTGTGAGGAGAGTGGCTGACCACACCTCAAAAGCTGTAGGCAGACACTGTGCTTCAAATGGAACTGCTGAGACTCCCTCCTGGCCCACAGATGTCCACGGCACCAAGGGCAAGTCGGTGGCTTGCTGACATCTACTCATTAAACTCAGACAATATTTGGTCTCTGACTTCATTAGGAGTTGCCTCAAGCCTTAATGGCTTGAAAACAAGGCTTTTAAGCATCTGCTTTTTCCTTAAATTAAAATTTAAAAAGCATCCGAGACAACCAAGAAATTTTATTTTGAACTGCTTTTAAAAATGAAAAGGAAGTTAGAGGAATATTAATTAGCATTAGAGATGAGGACTTGCAAGTCAATAGCAGCTTGGTATGGCTTGAAACTGCTTTATAAGCCCATTAGAAATGAGGTTTCTGACACAAATAGCAGAAAGCTTAAACTTACTGCTCCTTTGCAGCAAACAAAGGAGGACATAAGCAATGCATTTTGCTTGGTTAATTGATATTATTCTGATAATTGTTTCCATGACCACCAGCTGTACACTTCTGCCTGGCTTCTGTTTCTGCCAGCCTTTTAGGCACTAAAATCATCTCACTTATGAGCAGGTAGAATCCACCCAAAATTCTCCTTATAATCTGTTACAGCTTTAAAAAAGACTATGCAGGTTTGTTGTCGTACCAATCCTTATGCCTTTGGATCATCTCAATGACTAATAGCACCCATTATGACTTTTAAACTTGACAGATGTCAGCTTAGCATCATATTTAGAAGATAATCATGTGTAACTTATGCTGTAACTAAGTAAATTGCAGTAAACAAGCAGCAAAAGTCACTGCCAGTAAACAGAGCAGACGACAACTCTGAAACAAGGTCTGTGGTTTCCAAACTAACTGCTTTTCATTTTAATCTTTCATAAGTAGCACAGAATAGACCTTTGTTAGTATGTCTCATACTTACTGTTATGGATCATTAATTATAGTTCTGAGAAAAATATATAATTTTGAATAGAATTGGCTGAATAATTCATAGCAGTTACGCTTGTCTGCAAGTGTCATTGGCAAGTAGATCATGATCATCTTAGCAGTATTCATTATTTAATATGATTTCCCAAATACCTCCTATAGATAGTTCTTGATCTGTAGTTACTTGGAAGCTGTTAGTTGCAAATATTTAAAATTTATAAGCTGGGCATTAATAACTTGATATCTGGTCAGGAACACACATCCAATTCTTTGCTTGTGTATGCAATTATCACGCTTGCAAAATCACTCAGACATTGTCATGTGAACAAATCAGAGTTAGTGCCATGAGCCCTCAGCTCTGACCATGAAATGTGCCCATCAGGCACAAGTCTCGTGATTCCCTCCTGTGTCAGGATTCTTCTGCTCCATGGATATGTAGAAAGAGCATCTTCCTGCCTGGAAAAGTGTCACAGAGGAGAGACAGATGGCCAGGATAATACGGAAGCAGCATCACGATCCCCTGCATCCAGGGACAATTGGTTTGGGAAACTCATTTTCAGAGATCAGAAAAGAAGGTGAACTGAAATTACAGAATCCCGCCTCCACAAGCATGAGGCAGAAAATGAAGTGACTGAAATACAGGCAAATTGTCAGCTGAAATGCCAGTACAAAATCCCTGGGAAAGAGATTTAGCCAGCTTGGCAAAAACAGGTGTGTTCCAGATGTGGAGCTTTCAAAAACTCTTTGCTTATGCAGACAACATCCAAATATTGCAAGAGTTTTAAGCATTCGATGAGCCAGAATCTCGTCACAGATGCTCCTCTATAAACCCATCTTCCACCACTGCTCTGAATTTACTACAGCACAAAGGAGATTAGAAAGTTTCTGAATAGAGAGAGAACTTCTGCTCTGTGAGGATCTGTAGGAAACCAGAATTCCTCAGAGGTGCTTCTCAGAATTACTGCAATTAAAATAGAGGTCAGACTTTAACGTGCATTTGAATGCAAACCATACATTCTGCCTGAGTTCAGTACAAGGCCTGTTGCCACTGCAGCATTAGGAAGAAAGGTCCCTGTTACTCTAATTCCCTGAAGCCAAGGTCTCAGAGGTCTAATTTGAGCCACAAGTGCAGCACTGAACAAGTAACACGTAGGAACAATTTCCTAATGTCCACTATTTCTCTTGCCTAGATAGAGGACAGAACAGAAAGTGGCAACGGGAGCAAAAGGACTGTGGAAAGGAAGCAGTGAAAGGAACAGAATCCCAAGGCAAAAAACAGGTCAAATTATCTTGACACAGCTCTGAATGTAAACTATTGTATCACATATAAGCCATGGGAATTGGCCATAAAATGGTGTCACTGATGTCTTCTACTAGATGGAGCAGCAAGCTTCTTGATGTGAGCCACAAACAATTCTGGTGTCGTTAAGGTTGAAAGAAGCATCCACAGTACATCAAGTCAGGAACTGACACCTCTTGTAACAGAAGATCCAAACCACCATTTTACTTCTATTAACAAGAACCTAGATTAAATTTAGCATGTGTCCCACTAGGAAAAATACTGAAAATACAGATATTTTCTCGATGTTTTATTAGGTACAGAATACTAAATGGGCTGTCATCCATGTAACTGCTTGGGCACCATTTGCCAGATGTTGTTTGTGTGTCCACAGCAATGTAGTCATATTAAAATGAATGAAACTGTTTAGTTTTGGTGGCTGCTCAGCTATAGCACATCCTCCACTGAGCATCCTGGCCTGGTGCAGGCTTCCAGCAAGACACAGTTCAGAGATATGAACTGCAGATTTCACTTCTTCATTGACCTACAGTACAAGTCAATTACTGGCTTAATATTGCTCAGACATTCATTAAAGCTTGAAGCAGGCAGAATTACATCTGTTTGAT
>NW_005054343.1:5681150-5714221 GCF_000277835.1 Geospiza fortis
AGTTGGTTGGTCATGACCACCTTCTTTTGGAGGAAAACCACAGATCTTTTCTGCAGTAAACAGTGTGCTATCCTGATAAGAATTTGCACTGGGTAAAAATAGAGATATTCTGCTTGAGTCAGTCAGTGGCTAGGTTTTACTGTGGTCTTTGGGAGGGGCTACTTCTGTTACCACCTGCCTCATTTTATGTATTACATTTTGACAACTCCTTCCTCTGTAGCATCCCTTTCTGTTGTCTACCCCATTAACTGATGGTCTATTAACACCAATTAGGTAAGAAAACTCTGTTTGGTGGCAAGATAATACCAGACATTAATTATGCTTTCTTTTAGTAAGTAAAATAGGAAACATCTCATTATTTGGTATTAATAAATGGATACATGTTTATATGGATTCTGTTTTGTCCATCCATGGTTTCTGGGGCATGTTAGAGACAAGCCTCAACACTCCTGATGTGATACATGGCTGCAGATTCAAATTTGTCAGAAGCTTAAGAGAGTTCTCATCAGGGATTAGCCCAGACGCCATCTGCAACAATTATAAATCATCTCGATAGGAAAAGGCTGGAAAGTGCATTTAGGAGAATGCAAAGCAAATCAGACTGGGCCAAATGCATCCGTCTGCTCCTCAGAACCAACTCTCATCCCCATATCCACTGTGGCTGCTCAGTTCCTTCAGCTCTGCCAACCTGGACCTGCTGCTGCTCTCTCTTTGCCAGACAGGCATTAAGTATTGATTTTTAGAGTACATCTTAAGAAATGTATGTGCTGTTCTGTGTCCAGCCACTGTGACTGCACACAAGTAATTAACTGCATAACAGAGCTGATGAATATCTGCTGTGGTTTGTATGCACCAGTGGCATCATCCAGGGTTTCTGCATGCTGACCCCCCTTCAGCTCACAGCTCTGACACAGAAGGGACCTCCTGCTTTTGGTCTCTTGCAGGGAAAGAACAGAAACAGAGGGAAAAGGGTGCAAACTCTCCTATGAACATATGGGAAAGAAACAGAAAGATCTTCTATTGAACTCAATAGAGCTATGATGATTTATATCCCCTGCAGATGAGGTCCTTAATCAACAAAAGCAGACTGCCAAAGGGGGACTGGGACAGCTGGAGCAAATACAGCTGTGTGACACCCCCTCTGCACCAGTCTGGCCTCAAGCATCATTTGCAAAAGCAGCAGCAACAGCTCCCGTTCTCACCCCAATACTGATCATGGCAGTTGCTGATGTATGAAGCAGAACACAAGTTCATTATCAGATTCCAGTTTAAGTCTGCCTGAGTGGCAGTTAGAAGAAACCTCATCTTGATGTGTAAACTCAAATAATATGCTAATGAAGAGAGATGAGGAAAGGCAAACAAGGAGCACTAAGATCTCAGCCAGGGGTTTGTCTCCTTACACACACAGCCCCAACTGCAACCTGCTCCCTGCACACAGCTTCAACTCCATGGTTAAAACCAGCACATGGAAAAGATACTACAAAAAGCAACTGTTCTGATGATGTATTGGTCTCTGGCTAACTGATATTGAGCATGGAGGGTCTTATCTTCAAGTCATTTGTTTATGGCATTATCTTTACAGAGCAGTGAGAAGTATGAAATACCTGTCATGATAGCACACAAATATTCCAGACTGTTCCCCCTATAATGAATGACTGAAAATAAGTAACAGTGGGTAAAGAAAATTAATGGCTCAAGAAAAAAAAATTAGTAAGGCACTCATATGAGATGAGAAAATGATTGTGGATCCTTTCAGGTATGCAAATCCCACCTAAAGGCTGGTGTCTCCCATATGATTAGGTACAGATTGAGGTTATTGCTCCATGAGCTCTAATGACTTCACAGCTGAGAATACAAAGGAAACCTTGTAGCAGCAGAAAGACCTGGCAGCCCAGCCCAGCAGGGAAATAAAGCTTTCTAACCATTCTTATGCCTTTCCCTGGTAAGACCATTTGCCCCTAAAATTTAGCATCTTTTTCCTTTCTCAATTAAATTCCAATACAGTCCCTCCAACATGGTATGGTTTAAGAACTTTAATACTTAGGGAAAGTGAGACACAAATCTCAACTTGCACAGGCAAAGGAAGTACCCAAACACAAGCTCCAGCAGCCTGACTATAGCTCAATCACTAGGCTGCCACGAGAGAAGAAGGGTTTGTGTTCGGTCGCCTGCTCACCCTTGCCAAGTTTTAAACAAAACAGCATTTTTCAGTGTATTTTGGGACAAAGCTGATCAAATCAGAGTGGTACATGGTCACTGAGAAAGTCATCCAGGTAAGGCCCCTACAAGAGATAGATGAACACCTCATGGCAGGTGAGGACCAGATGTCAGTCTCAACAACACACTTCAATGTCTTGGATGATCCCAGACTTTGGGTGGCATGTAGGAAGCATTTCTGTGTCTTGCAGAGAACTGTGCACGGAAAAAGGAGCTATCTTGAGAGCTAAGAGAGGTAATTCCAGAGTTACAGAGTCAATTCCAGAAGAGCAGGTGACTACCCAGGATGACAATTTTAGCCTGAACCATTCCTGGCTGGCAGAGCTGACAGTGGCACCAGCTCATTAATTCATCCTTTCCTTTCAAAGGAGGTAGAGTATATTTGCACACACCTGCCAACCCAAGCCAAACTCTGCACCTTCTTCTGTTACTCCAGTTGCAGTGAAACCCTCCGGGGCCATACGGCACCCACCACGGAGCAACCCTATCCGAGCTGCCTGGAAGGGGAATGTAACAAAAACCTGTCCCCTGCCAGCCTGCAGCACAAAGGGCTCCTCCAGTGCTGCCTGAGCCCACAGCCCTGCTCCCACCAATAATCCCCTCCTCCATAATTTAATAAGCCTCAAAGCAGCGAGGTCTGCCCTCCCCCACGCCACGGTTCCCCTTTCCCCAGTCAGGCGGTGACAGGCGCAAAGAAGAAACGCTCCCCGGTGCATTGTTAAAGGCCTAACTCCCCAAGCCAAAGACAGGCTCAGCTAACATTAAAGCCTCTTCCCTTGTGAGCAACCTGAGCTGAGATTAAGGAATGAGCCCACACTGTCAACCTTAACCCTGATATGAGGCTGGTAACTAGGGCAACAGCATCTCGCAAGTAAACCCTGCCATGCTATTTTGTCTTCTGACACTGCAACACAAAATATGATAGGTAAGTGGATGGATAAATAAAAACTGAACATCACCCACTCTTCTGGCTCATATTTTAGTCTTGGAGTCTACCAAGAGCCAGGAATGGTTATTTATTAATGCTGATATTAATGCCAAAACATAATCTTGTTCACTCTCTGTGCGTGGTGCACACCAGATGATGGTGTGTTCTCCCTTCTCGCTTGGACTCCAGCATAATTATTTGCAGAAGGTAGCACAAAATGATCTTCCCAATATTAGACTCAAGCTGCTTGTCTGGTTTAGCTTGATCTTTATTTATAGACACTGAGTCTGGGAGCTTTTTGTATGCAGAGCAGGACATAGTGACCTACTCTGGCTCACTTATATAATAGTTTCAAAGCAGACTTAGTGTAAATTGACCCTAATCTGATCTTGAATTGTAACACATGATAATTCCAAAAATAAACCAGCATTTATCTCACTCGTTGCAACTCATTTATTTCAGAATTGGAAATAACCAAAGGCTGATAAATCTAAGTGTTATTTATTAATACCTTCAACCTTTTTTTAAAGTCCCTCATTAACTCTGACCATTACAACAACCAAGATGTTATTATACCATGCAGCTGGGAGAGCTCTGTAATACACTTGGCTCAGCTTTAGAGTCTGTTTTCAAATGCAAATACTATATTCACAGAAAGCAAACTTAAAGACAAAATTTTCATGTGGTTTTTGAAATCATACCCTTAAAATCCACCCAGGAAAATTTGCTGTCAAGAAGACAGGAACCTTAGCACACCTTCAAGCACACAAGTACAATTCTTTCCCCATCACTATTTGTGCAAATTTACAACCCCATCTCCACAAGCACTTGAGTGTGCAAGAGCTTTCCATGGGCATCTTGATTTTACATTTCAATTCCACTCATGGAAGACAACACAAAACATGGACCTGACCCTGAATCAGTATTTGCAGATATTTTTACAGTATTTGCTTAACATGCTGAAGAATGGCAGCCTGTATGAAAACACAGACACGCTTAGAGTGGTTTTCTAACAACTTGGAGCAATAATTTCTTGCCAAAAATCTGATCTAAAATGGTCTTAGTATCACTGGAAAACAGGTCCATCATATTCTTTATATCAGTATTAACTAATTAATCAGCCAAACTGATTATGCATGCTATTCAAATCTGGCCTTTGTAAAATGCCATAGCTTGGGTTCACAGTGATTTTTCACATGGTAATAGTTCTATTAATTTACAGTAATTATTTGCATGGTAAAAAAGGCTCCAGTGCTGCAAACTGGTGTGAGCAGCTCGCTCTTGGCTGGCAGTGCTGGCTGAAGCCCTGCCCAGATCAGATTGTGCAGAGGGTAAATCATTGACATTCATCTTTCCTATCAGGGAGCAGCACACAGATGGGTTTGGCAGTGAGTGTGCACCTTCCCAGTGCAGCTATTAAGGGCCATACTGCTAGTCCTTGCATTATGCAGGTTATAAAGCTTTTATGGGTGATCAGAAGCCACCTTCTGAGATACTTGTCCATTCCTCTATATATTTAGGTATCTATTCTCTATTTGTAGAGCAGAATAGATCCTCCTGCTCACTTCGAATATTTAGAATATTTCACATCACTGTGCATGGAGAGAGCAACAACTTTTCCTATTGCTACTATTGTTCCTGAAAAACTAATTGTTTATTGTAAACTATGCTTGTCCAACACCTTTGCAAATGAAGACTTGTCTATTTTTCATTTATGCATCAGCTACTTGATTCTTATAAAAACTCCCAATCCAGGCCCTCAGAACAAGGACACAGTGTTCATTTTTTGTGCAGATCTGCATGAACTTATAACAAAATCCTGCACCATTTGGAAGGGTATTCTCCTTCAGACTTCCTGGCAGCTTAGTTCTGGGCAAAAATACCTCTCTGGACCCTGGCAGTATGCAATCACATGGAGAAAGAGCATCTGATCCCGCTGAGTTACACAGAGAGCTCTGAAACAAAATTGCTGACAGGCCTTCCAAAGCATTACCTAACTTGCATTTGTTCTGATACACATTCAGAACAGTGTGTCTGCTTAAACAAGGTTTCAATGACAACATTTGGGGGAACGAAAGGTTTTACTTTCACCATACTGGTTGTCACCATTCCCTCTGAGTGCCCCATAGATGCCTCTCTTTCCCAGGGTAGGAGGAGATCTCAGTGAGGGTAGGCTGCAGGTAAGAGGATGATGCCTTCTCCCAAGGGAGGTCTCAGCCATGCTGCACCAGCTTTGTCTCTGCAGCTGCTCCCCTTCCTCTCATACAACCCTAAAGCCATGTACCAAATCCCACTCGATGCTCCAGGCACCAGATATGGGATATTTAACAGCCTTTATCTCCTATTTCAGCCTTCTCACACCACACAAAGGCTTTGGCATTGTGATGACGGTCTTACCTTCACATCTGAAACAGGAGGAAGAAACTCAGGGTGAGGATAAATCTTTGCTGCATTCCTGTTTCTACAAGTACAATCCAGGAGAGCAATTATAGAAGAGAGGCTCCAGGCCAAAACTTGAAAACAAAATTAAGTCTTATTCCATCACTTGCAGTTTCCATTAATGTGTTTTAATAGGCACCAGTATTTCATTTTTCCTTCAGAAATAATCCTTCTGAATACACTTGTGTTTGCAAGTAGGCAATATTTTTGGCACACTAGATGTGCTGTGGAGGAAAGACTTGATTGTCTGCTGCTTTATCTGGGAGTGAATAAGGGGCAGTAGGAATGGCTTGTTCTAACTCCAGAAGAGATTGGATTACCTACATTTGGCATAATGGAAATAGAAGTGAAAATGGTGCATATTTCTTTTGAGATATTAAAAATTAAATCTTCCTTTCACTGAAGTGCCTTTACTGCAAATAAATATTTTTGTTCTTTACCCATAATACAGAATACCTAATTGAATGTGTACTAATGAGCTTAAAATAGTTCAACTTGATATTGATTTTCCTTGTTATTTATTATCACCATCTAGCATTTTTAATTAAGAATTGAAGAAATTGAAAGAAAAAATAGAATTGATCCTAAAATATACAGCTAAGAGATTTTTCAAATTACCGAAGAAGAAGACAAAGATAAAACAAATGCCAACGACAAAAAAAAAAAAAAAATCCTGCATAATACTTGTATCTTGACAACATCTTTGTTTTCAGGATGGTTATGGAGCAATTGTTGAGAACACAGCAACCCTCTCAGAGGTAAGGAAGAGCAATGTAGTGTTGCGGAATTCACCAAAAAAACCACAGAAATCAGACAACCAGAAACCCACACAAACAAATGGTAGCAGACTTCAAATCCCACCAAAATAAATTAGGTGATCACAAGCTGCAGAACTGTACAGATGCAGGAATAAAGTTTTCCAGAGGCACAATTACTGAAGGTGTCTGGAATAGCACCTTTTAAAGGTCAGGTTTTAAGGCTATCTAAAACTGGACCCCTACTGAGTACTCAAGTCTATCTGAAATCAATTTTCTGGTACAGATTACTGGGAAGTTCCTACACTGACTCTTCAACTCCATGATAAAGTTAAGGCTCTGAGATTAGGAACATGCCAAGAACATCTGCACCCAACTCAAATTGTCTGATATTGACTCTCACATATTGTGGTCTCCCAAAAGAAGGATTCTTGATTTAAAATACACTTTTCAAAACCAAAATTCAGGAGGGAAAAGTTCTCTCTTCTCTCTTTTCAGACTACAAGGTTCAAAGGCATGCCTTACCCACTCTGCATCTGAAGTCAAGGAATCAGCACTTCTGAGGACACCAGATGGGCTTTAAAACACCAGGCATTCCAAAACTTTTCTCTAATGACACCATCTGGGTGGTTTCTTTATAGATGCCCACATATCACTGGCAATTCAGTGACATAAATGCTTTGCATATAATATTTTCTCTAGTCTTGCTAACAATGTCTGGATTATAAATATATGTGGGACACAGTCCACATCCCATCTCATGGTTTTTCATGCCACCTTTCTAAGAATATAAGGATCCCAGGTTTCATGTGTCTTCATTAGGAGTTTCTCTCTTAATCACCCAGAATTTTCTAACCAGGGCACACTGGCTTTCAAAGCACACCCATGTCAGAGTGACAAGAAACCTCTCCCCACAATCCAGATCAGAAATGCCAAATGGATGCCCTGAATACCGAACAAGAAGGACTGTGGGCAGCCTCCCATCCTCACAGCTCCAGTGTGTGCTAAAGCCCAGCTGAGGAGCAGTAACATATTTGCAAACAACTATGCTTCCCTCCAGTCTGCCTTTGGCATGTGTTTTTCCCCTGCAGGGCTTCATGTGGGAACCAATTCAGTTCCTCTGAGTAGATTTCAAATGTCATTTTCAAGAGAGAAAAATAATTTGTGTTGTACATTTTTTCAAGCTTCATAAGCATTATTAGCTCAGCACAACATCAGTCATCCCCTTACAGTCCAGCAGTGCCATAATCTCTGCTTTACTATGCAAACACTATCACTCATGCTTACACTTTAACTAACTCTTTTCTCAATGCACTCAACCTGTTAGAAATCTTGCTTGACAGCTCTTTGATATCTACACAGTATATTTTCAAGCCCTCAGCAACAAAACTGAAGCATATACAATTTCTCATGATGTTGAACCTTATCCAATTGAAAGGCTGAGTTTAGACTTAAATTATTTATGAACTATTAGTTTCCTGAACTAATCAATTCCACCTAAACAGTAGAATAGCTTTTACCATGGAAGACAGTGCAATACTTTATAATTCTGTTTGACAATCTGCTGCCATAGGCAGGGAGAAATTGTTGTGCATGTGCCATTCAGATTTAAAATTGATAATGGACATTCAGAAGATAAACATTAATCTTCCAGACATGTTACACCACACAGAAAACCAGCAGTGACAAAAATATTTAGACAAAAGAAATTTCTGACTGTCTCCAAACCAATCTAAGGCAAATACAATAAAGGGCCATTGTTCTAAGAGAATAGTTTCTGGATGGGGAGCTGTTCTAGCTGTTGATGAAATAAACTATTGTGTAGTGCTTAGTGTAATCCCCTAAGAAAATTTACACATATATTTACTTGGAGGACAATGTAACTTTTCTCATAAGTACAGCACTGCCATGTACACAAATCACAAATCACCCACAAAGAATCACAAACCAAACCCCTCAGAATCACGAGATGAACTCAGAATGTTGTGGGTATCTCTCTTTGGCCTTGCCCTCATTCTCCTCTTGCCATTCACACTGCTTGGGTATCTCACACGAATTTCTATTTCCTCATCTTCAGGTGGACTTTGATCTAATGCTCACCTGGTTGGGTTGCTGTGTGCTTTAACATCTCCACGTTCCCCTCCTTCACCCTGACTACAAAGCACAGGCTACATTTAGATTCCCAATTCGCACTCAGTTTCTCCAGATATTAAACATGATATGGTTACAGCACCTGGACATAACCCTTGGGAATAATTGATGGTATCTTGGTCTTGTTCATTTAATACTAAGTTTTTGATATGAATTAGTGCATTACCAAAAAGAGAAGTCTAGTTTTATTATGTTTTTTGTACAAACACTGGTCATATTTAAAAGATTTTTTATCCAGCTATAGATCTTTTTTCTGAAATAAAAGCTAAGATCTTTAAGTAAAGGATGACCTTCCACAAATATTCACCACTCATTATAAAAGTGTGAAGGCTGGCAGTACTGTAAAGCCAAACACAGAAAAATCTGGTCTAATTCTAACAACACACAAAAACGATTTTCAGATTAAGTCATAGATTTTTTTATTTTTCTTGACTCTGAGTTTTTCAAGGTTCCTTATCAGTTAGTTCACAGAAGTGTTACCCTGAACACTTACAATTCATAGTTTCACCAGTCTCTGGCAAGAATTTTTCTTTTTTCATAGTAAGATATTTATGCACCCCATTTATCCTGATTAAAAAAACAATTTTCATAGACTGATAAGCTCAAATACTTGCCTTGATGAAGCATTAACTACTTCTTATGGTACAAATAAGTATGGGTAATCATGCACTCACCTTCAAATGTATGCAGGTGGCTTTGCACAAAATTCTGTATTTTCTTTCTAGAGCATTTTATAGTGAATAAAAAAATATATTCACAAGATTAGATTTAAAAACCACTGGAATCTGTTGAAAAGGGTCCATCAGGATCATTAGATTCTGGAAGCTACTGCACATTTCATCCAGGAAACTCTTGTCTTTGACATATTTTATAATATCTGTTCAGTCTCAGTCTGACCTGCATCCATATGCTCAGCTCCTCATCCCACCTGTGCTTAGATGCCTTCTTAAGGCAGAGGAAGATAAAAGATCTCTGTGAGTCAAGCCCTGGTGCATTGAGCAATGGCAGTTTAAATGAACAGTGTTTCTAGGTCTCTGCCTCATCCTTCTGCCAGAGGTTAGTGTCAGCCTAATGGGATGTAGTTATGCTTGAGCTGGCACAGTTTATTGCTCAGGGGGGGACTAGAACCACCGCGGGTGACACATGGATACCTGGAGAGGCAGGAACGGGACAATGGGAGTGACAGCTTTTGAAACCACTGCACTTAATCCACCAGAGCTTTAAATTGCTGCTCTACCCACCTCTAAAGCTGGCCATGCAATTCCAGTTCATACTGGTAAATCCAGTAAACTTAATTTGGTAATGTAACATAGCACTAGCATTTTACTTGTAAGTATTTTAATTACATTTCAAAGTACTGCATTTTTCTTTACTTGCAGGATATTTTAGCTCTGAGTTATTGTTTTGTATTATGAAACTTCAACCAAATCCAAATGTCATTCCCTGGAACCACTGTACTCAGCACACATGAGAAGTTCTTTAAATTTATTTAAAGTTAGAATTATTGGGCAGGACTGTGAAGTTATTCCACTAAGGAAAAATACATCTAGAGAAAGTGAATATCTAAAAATGAGATGTAAAGACTAAATGCAAGGAATTGGGTAACATGTTGGCATTCTGCTACATAGTAAGAATCTATTTATACACACTCTGCTTCATTCACCAGGAGAATTGGAAACACATTTGCAAATTAAAGTCTGATTCAGAACAGTCTCTTGCTCGAGTAAAAAACAAAAACAACAACAGTGACACAGAGACAGAGTAAAATATCTTAATTTGTGTCTACAGGGAACATGTTTCTCCTCTCACTTATACCTTATACAATTTATATTATATTTACGTAATATAATATAGTATTACAGCAGTTTTACGACAGTCGCGCTTTACGGCACGTTTTACGACAGTCGCGCTTTACGGCACCTTTTACGACAGTCGCGCTTTACGGCCGATTTTGCGACAGTCGCGCTTTACGACACCTTTTACGACAGTCACGCTTTACGGCCGATTTTGCGACAGTCGCACTTTACGGTCGATTTTACGACAGTCGCGCTTTACGGCCGATTTTGCGACGGTCGTGCTTTACGGTGCTTTTTACGACAGTCGTGCTTTACGGCGCCTTTTGCGACAGTCGCACTTTACGGTCGATTTTACGACAGTCGCGTTTTTCAGCACCTTTCACGACAGTCGCGCTTTACGGCCGATTTTATGACAGTCACGCTTTACGGCACCTTTTAACAAATTCACTGATAGAGTTTGTTTGGTTTTAAACCTCCATCAATAATGGGGTGAATTTGCCTGTTCCACGTACTGATTTGTAGTCATCTCCAAAGAAATCTCTCTAGGAGCTACACCTAATGGCTGACAACATATTTGTCTACAAAATGGGTCAACTGTCAAAGTTTGCAGTGTTGGGCAACTTCCTTAACAGGCTGATAATTGCTTATTAATTGCAAAAGGTTTGCATAGCATTAAGAGGGTCTATAAAATCCACTGATGACAAAAACCATAGTAGCCTATACCATTTTACTAGGCACTGAAATGAGAGGATTTCATGGGTAGTAACTACAATTGAAGCCTCCAAGAGTTTACATTTCTGTTCTCACTGTCTTTTGCCTATTTCTTCAAAATGTGAAAAAAATGTTTAAGTAAATTGACAAAAGCATGTCTTCTTCTTCTGTTAATTTATACAGATCATTGCATTTTTACGCTGTCAAATTGTTTTAACGTGTTATTGTTGTACCATGTAATATAAAAAACGTCGGTGAAAGGCAGAGCTGATCTAATGAAATTATGTTATTGAATAACTCTTGTAGATATTGCAGAGAGATGACTACATAACCATGGCTATAGGTGTGTGTACACATAAAAAATCAAATTCCCATACACATTCATATTGTATATACATGGAAACACTAACATGTTTCTGACTTTACTGACTCATTTTTTAGACCATTCCAGCTTTACAGAATAACAAGAACAGCTGCCTTATTCTTTAAGCCTCCAAAGGTTGCTAAACTGGACTTAAACTTCATCTAAAGCTCCACACTCACAACCAATTGTCTTGGTTTGGAAAGACAGGAGTCTGCTAAGGAAGGCAGGAGCCTCCCCTGCAATGGAGAATGTAAACCCTCCCCACCCCTCCGAATTGCTATAATTTTAAATTAAGGGGCTCTCAGGCAAAGATATGGGAGCAGGGAATAACAGTTCTTTAATAGGGAAGGAAAAAAAAGAATAAAATAAACAATGCAGTCCACTAGAACAACACTGACAGAGTCAGAACCCAACCTGGCACCCTGTTGGTCAGGGTGTTGGTGGTAGCCCGATTGAAAATGTGGCTGCAGCCCTCCTGAAGTATCAGGTGTGGTTCTGTTGGAGCAAGGAGGATCTGTAGAGAAGGATGTAGTCTTTCCTCTGAAGATCCAGTGGAGGAAGAGGCAGCTGCTGTTCCTCTGGGGAATTCCATGGATAAAAGCCAAGCTAGTGTTCCAAAATCCCAGAGTATATCTGGGTAGCAATGCTTGGCTCCTCCCTCTGGGCTCACATCTCACAATGGGATGTTACAGTTCTTATCAGTCATGCACTGATATTCAATAGCCTGTTATCAGCAATGTCCCCTCCCGAGGGAGGTGTGAATGTGGTCTCTCAAAGAGAGAGATAAGGCAAACTGCTCACTTGGCAAGGTAATCTGCCATACAGATGGTAATGGAAAACATCTTGCATGCAATCTTCAACACCAATATACACAGGGGGTTGGATTCATGGGATTGTGAGCTTGATATCTCATCAAGAGAATTGACCCATGCCTGCATGTGTCTCATTAAGGTTGCCCAGATATGTCATTTCCAATTTTTCATGTTGACCCTCCCATCTTCCGTTCTTAGCTAAAGTGTTCAGTCATCTCCATCCTGCCAAAAAAATTCTAAGCACACAGCTGATCCTGAGCTCTTCTCTTGACCCTTTGTAATGCTTAAAATAGTAGATGCTAAGAAATGCTTCAGCATCACAAGGACACAAATGATTCCTTTCATAACCTCCTTTAGTGTTTTGCACTAAATGTTCAATACTTTTAGATGACATAAATACAACAACTTTAAGTTTTAGTTTTCGAATTTTTCAGATTCTGTACTGCCTTAGTGTGTGACTCTGAACTTCATATAAAGTGTCACTAAGTTCTCTTCACAGCTTAGACAAAACAATCCTTTTCCAGACTGAGAACCAAGGACACCATTGCAGCTTTGGGCCCAAAAAGCAAAAAAAACAGAGAATTAATGAGAGCAATCTGGGAGGATGGGACTTCATAACCTGAAGGTGTAATTGGACAATTGACCCTAATATGGAAATGGACCAAAATTTATAAAAGTGTGAAAACTCATGACCTGTCATCCATCTTAGGTCCATCTTGGGCAGAGCTATGGCCAGGCTCTTGTGCTGCCCAAGGTGTATCCTTTGGAGGCCTTTTAATAAATCTCTACTTTATTCCTTTAACTCTGTCTAGCCTCTGTTCCAGGTAACCTCTTAAGGTATAATGTGTGCATTTGTAAATATATCTTTGAAAAACGTTCAACAACTGTTGCGTATTCTCTAATGAGTTGCAGGACTAACACTAAATGAACATTAAATCAGCAACTCCTGTGTGTGACCTTGTGCTCTTCACAGCCAAGTCCATTAACTCCCTCTGTGCTCTTGCTCAGCTCAGAGGAGACTGAGGAGATGCAAAGGACTCAAATATTCCTTATGGACCCACTGCTGCTTGGTGTGTTTTTCAGAGAAAGGGGCAGTTCCAGAGTGTGTCTGAAAGGGGGAATGTGCATCCTAACCCACCAGACCAGTCAGTCCTGAGCACAGGGCAGGGGGAGCAACCTCTCACTGCTGTGTGGGGACAAGGCCAGAGGGGGAGTGTCAATGCTTAAATGTGGTTATTGCAGTGGGACTCTACTCAGTATGGCATGAAGAGATGAGAAGGGTGATGAGCATGCGAGCCCTGCACCTCCATACACAGAGTGCAGCACATGCCTGTGCCTGACTGGCTGCTGCTCCTGCAAATATTGTGATTTGGAAGCTCCTTCTGAGGTCTTCTCTGATAAATGACATTTCACTTTAATACTATATTATCTGTAAACTACAGTTCTCATGTCAAATTCTGCTGTCATTTGTCCTTGCAATGCCTGCAGCCCAAGAACAGTATTACAGCATTATAGTATTACAGATTATTATTACAGATAATCATCTTTTAAATTAATCAGGTGTAGCCTTCTAGGGCTGGTTCTTAAGGAGCCTTATGGAAAGGGGATGTCTTTCCATGTGAATATTACCCCTTATAAAGTCCAGTACAGGAAGACTCTGCAGGAAAAGACTAAAGGTGTGAGTATTTGATAAATAGTTTTACTCCATCTGCTAGAAGTTGTAGGAGCCCGAATGGGCCAACAATGTTTGGGCCCTTTCAGCCTTGTACGTAACTCAGGATTTTGCACTCTACTAGTGTGAAGAAGGCTACTGCAATTAAGGTTGAGCTATGATGAGGTTGATTAAGAGAGGGTAGTTAGTCAATGAGTCACCTCTGGAAAGACCCTGAGCTTCTGCCACCACTCGCACAGCCCAGTGTTATGTTGTCATCTTATTGCAAAATTTCCATACCTTCTCAGTGATTTCTCATGGGCATCTCCTTGCACACTGACTCCTTGTCTCCTACACCACAACCAACAAACTCCAACTCTCTCCTCACCCAGCTAACCCTCTCTTTTGTAGCACTCATCTTCTTATTGGACACAGCTGTGGCCTATTAAGGGCAGGCCTGTTCCTAATCTTTGGTGGATTAGTACAGCGCAACCCCTCAGGTGTGAGATTACCTTCTGCACTATTCTCTTACATTCCATCCCTCCACAGTGTCATAGGTCCTTGCTGCAGAGAACAGCTCATTCCTGCATTCAGTGACAGATGAACCAGCTGAGGTGGGTTTTCCTACCTCTATTTCTGCAGCAGCAGAGGCAGTCACATGCCAAAGGCCTCATCCTGTTTGGTTGAAGAGCCCTGGCCAAGATGCTGCAAGGTGTGGATGTGCAAGTGCCACTGCTCTCAAAGGGACTACACATAAATTTGCCTCCTAAGCACAGGGTCAAGAGCTCTACAAAGCTAACATGAGACTGCTCAGCATCTTTCACTGCTTTGACTCCAGCTGAAGTTCAGATAAAAAGCAAAACATTTCTTTTCACTATAGTCCTCATGTGTTGCCACAGAAGTGTGCTTGGGAAATAAAAACCCTCTGGCTCCTGAGAGAAAATTCCCCCAGTGCAGTCAGTGCATACCAGACTTTTGCTGTAATATGCATGGGATCTCCTACAAACTTCAGAGTAGGAGGCAAAGGGTAGGAGGAAAAGCTACTGCTTCAAAACATGCTGCTGAGGCAGTTCATTGTGCTGCTTTATTCAGATTGGAACAGTCAGCGCCCCACTATCTGAGTGCCTAATTATTGTTCTTGAAAATTAAAGCAAGTGCTAACAACATGAGATTTTTCTGCCCATTCACACTTTTGCTGCAGGGCACTCAATTCTTTTATCAGAAACAACTGGGAGTATGGTTTCACATCACATATGGGCCCAGAAGGGCTACTTTATAGATGTCTAAAGAAAACTGAAGGCTTTGGTGGAGATACTTTTAAGTCAGAGAGCAAGAAGAGCTCCTTTCCTGCCAGAAAATGCCTCTTCTACAGATAATCAACAGTTTCCTCTATCCCTATTCAGGAGAGGGGTTTGCTTCAGAAGATACATGGCTGTCAAAAGATACAGCCTGCAACCCCCACTGCTCCTGCAAGGATGCAGTTTTGTGAATCAACATTCAGTGATGTGGGTAATGCCTCCACAGTGCTCTGCCTGCAGCAGCTTGGAGCTCAGTGCCAGCTCATTAGGTACTTGGTGAAAAGTGGCTCCATACCTGGAGTGCTGGGATAGGAGTAACTAGTTAACATTAATTCAGGTATTTTCCATTACACTCCAGTATAGACTTATCCACAATGTGATTTAAGCAGAGCAGGTCTGAGCTATGATACTCAGCAGATGTAAACTTTTACCTGCCAAAACTGACACCTGTGCCTTTTGCCACACTTCAGCTACAGCCTTTAATGCTACTTCCCAACTAAAATTCTTTGGATGGCACAAAAGTTTATGGTAAAGGAAGATTTCTAGCCTGGGAGGAGAGAGGTAAGGGAATAGGTATCATTGAGAAGTACTATATTATTATTTTACTTACAACTTACATTATTCCTGTTGAGTTTCCTTTTTTGTATGCACTCAGATGTTTTCTGGTTAAAAGAGTAGTATGAAAAAAGGCCATTTTTAGCCATCCAGCTGTAATTCCCGACATAGCACTTAGATTTTTAGGAACACAGCTTCACAACTGTTTCTATATGCCTTGATATTTATCATCTGACAAATCCAACTATATCATAGACCTCTGCCTTAGTAATTGTTGGTCCTGTAGGAAATGGCAGACACTATTTTCCCCTTAATGTTTTCTTATGCCAATTGCAAGTGATATGAAGTTCATGTCACCTAGCTACAGGATGAAATCTCTCAGCAAAAGCCTGTGTGATAAAGCCAAGTATTCATTCTGGTAAATACAAAGCCAGGTACTAATCTGTAAGAAAGTCAGCTGTATGTAGCACAGAGCTGCATACTGCATTCCCAGAAATTCAATAGAGCAGAAGATGCTGAAGAAAATCATCAACAAAAAAATTCTCAGGATGTGATTCTCATTGACAACAAAAGCACCTTTAAGCTTGCAATACTGTAAGAGAATATTGAGTAGGACATAAACATAATATAATATTCTATTCCTCCAAGCGCCATCGCTGTCTGCACGGGTATAAAGGTGCCTGGGCAATCATATCTGTTTCCTTATAACATTATGTCATGTTATATTTCATTTCAAAATGATGTTTAAACATAACATAACTGATTTGCCCTGAACTTTTAATTTGTTGCCCATTGTCCTTGTCCTCCAACAGCAACAATGAAAAAACGCTGTCAGCATCCCTCTCCTGGATTCAATATAATCCTGTTAGGAAAGTGGAGAAGTCAATGACAGTCTGACCCACAACATGCACTTACTTGCCTGAGAGTTGACTTCTCTTGCCTTCATGTATGAATAGGGATCAGCCTCATGGGTGCTGGATGAGGAATGTGAACTCATCGGCATCTCCTGCCCGCACGGCTTTATTTCAATGATAAAAATAAATTTCTCTTTGAGTTATGACCAAGTCAATCCACAGTTAGGATTGCATTCTCAGCTGGTGTGTATCCCTGGAGTGGCAGGGATCATCCCAGCCGTCTCCCACTGTCTCAGCTCTCAAAGACTCCTCCAGGCATTGCTCTGTTCGTGGTGTCTGGAGGGCCTTGTGCAGAGTGCCAGAAAGAAAATGCAAAAGCTTAGGAAAGCAGGTATCCTTCTAATAAATGATCCCTTTTCACTGCAAATCCCACAAAGGCTTGTTTATCTTTATAGTCTGTCATCCCAGAATGACACTTCTCCTGGCTGCTGTGTCAGCCTGCCAAATGCTCTACATTTCATGAATGAAACCCCCATTTGTGCACAGGCCACCATCCCACTGATGGCTTTTAGAAGGAACAAGGAATCTTTCTGAAAACAGTTTTTAACACCCCAGGCTTTTCTACAGTAAATCAGATTAACAGGACCAAGTACCTTTGTTTTTTGATAAGCAGTATTTCATCAAGATACCATACATAAACACAATTAGTTGTAAATGGAAATTCCTTTGAAATTACTTTGGGGAGGGGGTGTCAACATGTTATTTTTTGAGCTAGCACTACTTCCCAGTCTCACCTTCTGCCCTGATGATCTCACAGCCAAGTCTCATACACACAGATGATGTGAGGATTTTCTTCAGCAGCAGCAGAGAGAACCCCAGTGCTACCTACACATACTCACCAACTGAAAATCAAGTGCCTGACAAAACTAGTGTCTCATCCTACAGGAATATGAGAATTTCTAACACCTCACAAATTATCCCACCTCTCCCCTTCCCCAGAGGTTACTCCACTGTATTTGCATCAGCAGAAAGCAAGTAGCAACTTTCTAGTGACTAAGTAACAAAATTAGTAACTTGCTATACTGGTCTAAACCAAAGTGAGAATAAGTAAGTTATATTTTAGGCACCCTCACTAGCACAACTGGACAGAACTTCTCAGGAACATTTTTGGGCCATCAAAATTAATCAATCTCCATTAGAAGTGGTGCAGGGCACTGAAATCAGTATTTCCAACTTTACAAACAGAACCACTAAATCTTCAACAGCACTGAACAAGTAATTCTTTCTTTTGTGTTTCAGTGAAAAGAGCCAACAGTGACAGCCTGACAATGGGGATTTTGTCCTGTCCCTTTCAGAGGCCATTTCCTCTAATCCAGGCTGGGCTGTTGAACAAGACCCCCTGACCATGAGCAGCACCTCTGGTGAGACATGAGCCTTCCTGGAAGGCTCTCCATCACACAAAGGTACTTTCACTACACATGAAGACTCTCCATCAGGCTCACTCTGATTTCTTACTGCTTCAGATGCCACAGCAATGTTAAGCAATATTAATGGTGTTTATGCAACCTCTACTGCAATTCAGTTCCATGGGACATCATGTGTCATTTGAACCTGTAATTTTGCAGCCTCTCCAGACTTAATCTGACCTTAACTGGTTTAACACAACTGACTCAGAACCAAACCAAAATATTGAACTTGAGGTTGAATGTGTGGTTGAAAGATCTTTTTTTTCCCCTAAACTGAGGCTAGAATTAAACCAGAGATATTCAGTCATAAGGTCACCCTGAATGAAAGAACCGAGATGGAGATTTTCTTCTTTCATTCTGATCTATCAAATGGAGATGGAAACATTCTTGAAACGTTTTGGCTTTGGCAGTACACATGATCTGTCCTCAGATGAGCCTGCATGCATAATTGAAATGATTGCAGCAATTCTGCTACTGAGGCTCATATGATACTTACCTTCAAGATGGTCTGCAATAACAGGAGTGACAGCATGAATTTGGCATAGAGAACTACACAGACTGAGTTACATACCTGTAAACTACCATCCTGTGGGAATGTTTACTCACTGATATTTGCTATTGAAAACCTTGGTCTTTTTTGAAGTAATTTATCCAAACCCCTACACTGCTGGATGTTAAATGGAGAAGTGTCTCATGGACTTTCTCCTTGCATCTCTATCTGGACAACATTGTGCAAACACAGCAAAAGTTCCATCAACTTTGGTAACATCAATACATCACTCTTGACTCACATATTGAGTGCGATGTTCATTAAAGTTCATTCCAATTTATTAAAAGGGTATCTAAATAGAAGAATGTGCAGTTGACTTCAGCCAGGCCTGAATCAGACACTACAATTTCTGAATTACTTTATTACCCACAGTCAACTAAATCAATAATATCTGGATCAAAACCATCTCTCTTTCAGCCTCATAATTACAGAATGAGATTCTTCATTGTACTGTTGTTGAGGATTAAATTGATTCCACATACTTCTAAAGAATGGTATTTTCAAGGGCCCCATCTGTTCCGTTTTCCTTGTCACGTTCTCCTGTCAGCTAAATTGTCAATCTTTAACTCCTTACTTGGGCATCTTCTGAAAATGTGGAATCATCAATTCCAGTGCAAAACCAAGGTAGATGCTGCCCATTGTAACTTAAATGGCCACAACTCATCAGGAGCACAACAATATCAAGAGGAGATTTTGGTAAAGGAAGAGGTCAGATGAAAAAGTAATACACCTCTTGTGACTCATGATCTAATATATCTGTTTTTATTAAAAAAAAATTTAAAACCCTCTGAAAGAAAAGAAAAAAAAACAGGAAAGAAAAGAAAACTGATAACTGCACATGTTGATGATGCCCCAGGATATTTTAACTTGCTTGCCAAGATATGCTTGGGTTTGTGAAGCTATTGTGCTTATTCTTGTTGTTCAATAAAAAATAATTAGTTGCCATGGTAACTGCCACATCATGTCATGCTTATGTTGTTTCTGGGATAAAGGGCACCTTCTTCAAAAAAGTCATCACTTTGTGGTAAAACGTCTTTGCTTTTTGTCATATCTATGAGAAACAGTTTCTCTCTATTTTAAACTCTCTGTGTGGAGATGACGCCATATGGTCAGATAATTTTCTTTTCCCTTTCTGTAGTGGAATAAGCCATTTTTATCTTCATTAAGGAATTAAGCAATGGTTGTGAGAATAGTGGATGCAAAAATATTTCCATCTTTTTTGGATATTCCAGGTGCAGCTTTTTAATGCAAGCAAAACAAAATAATTGCCTTGATGCACACCTTGGTAACCCATTTCATAGAATAAGGTGGATATTGATTGAACTTGCATTGGGTGATATGAAAGGGGAAGTATCAGGTTCTGAAGGAAGCAGAAACAGGTTGTGCACAGATTTATGGCTGTTCCAGAACATGCAAAAGCTTTCTTAGCAGTGCAGGTGAAAATGAGCAAGAGCTGTAAGACCTGACCCTGGCTGGTCCAGCACACAGTAAAACACATCCCTGCTGCATCTCCTCCATCTCTCCTTTCCCCAGGCCAGGACAGGCTGATGCCTTCCAAGCTCATCTAACACTGCAACACCTGAGGGTCAGTGGCTTGGAGTAAAGCAGATCATATCTCAGCTTTCCCAGGAGTCATTCCTTAACACATTTTCTTCCCTTTAAGTCAATGGCATTCATTTAAGAATAGCAGAGCCAAAAAATGTCCCTTTCTAGAAGCCTACCACTTTGCATGACTACCCCACCACCCCACTTTTCCTATACTTGTTATCTTAAGCAGATTGTTAGTAAGGCTTTGACTTTACTTTTCATAATGACTTTTAAAAAGCCTTCCTAAGAAATAATTACAAAATTTGTTACTTCAAAGACATTAAGATCTAATCCAACTTTGGACACTATTATCAAAAAACAAGGTAATACTTGTGGGTTATTTTATCATTCAAAGCCCAGAATTCAGAATGAGGGATCTGTGTGTACCCCCTCAGCACAAGGATGGTTTGTGCATACAAGTTTAGGGTGTTCAGTAACCCAGACATTGACAGACAAATACAGGAGCTGGATGCCACCATGTTTAAGTGGCTCTGGTCACCTTCCAAGATTCTCATATAATGTGAGCTCACACAGAACGAGCTTAACAAACTCTACTTTTGACATTTGACTTGTAAAAGCCCATAAAAAGAAATGTTTTCTTCTTCTATGAAAGAAAATCTGGTATTCTTTGAATAACTAACCAAATTTTACAAACAGCTGGACTCACATCAGTGCTGCCTAAAAGTGATCTTCAGGCCATTACAGATGAGGACAGGAGAGAGAAAACTGGGAAAATTCTTACTCAGGCAGAACACAATCAATAGCACGTGTCTTTCCAAACTTGTAATGAATTAATCTGTTTTACACATCAAGAGTAATTTGACTTGAGATACAGTGAAACACACCTTACCTCAGTGCAATCTTCATTCCACCACTGTGCTCCACATCCCCATTTCTAGAAGTGACAAGTACAGAGCCACTAAATACAACAAATATCAAAGTATTCAGCACCTGGGAGATGAACATAAGCCACAAGCTTATTTGCATGCATACAAAAAGCTACATTAAAATAATGCTAGTTCTGTTCTATTTCAGACTTTCCAAATGTCACATTAACAGCTGCACATGCAATCTTAATTTGTCTCCCTTGTGCATCCAGCCTGTGTGTTGTGGCAGGCAGACTGTCAGGGAAAAAATGTGACCATGTAGTCCAAGATCATAATACCTACATGCATGGAAATGCATAAATCACCATAATCCTGAAATTCTCCAAGCTTCTGTGTGCATTCTCTACCATCTCACATGTATTAATTATGATATTGAATTTTTAAACACTCAGACTAAAGAAAAACATTGAGATGCATACAACTTCTACCATGCTCTCTCTGTTGTGACTCAATACCAGGAGGAGAATTGATTTCTTGCTGCTCAAAGCAGGATCCCGTCACTGGGGAACAAAGCAAAATAGGCAGCATCTCCCAAGAGGAGAAGCCTACAACCTTCAAAGGATTGCACTGCACTCTTGGCACCATGTGCTGGGTGCCCCAAAAGTGGGGTTACAAAGCAACAAGACCAGATCTAAGAGGTGGGGAGATGGTGCCACCTTGATGTCCCCAAACATCCTCAGGACACTGCTCTGTGCCTACTGCTGCTCTGCTGGCAGCACGTGCTGGGCTCTGCAGAGTTCAGTGAGGGCAGCAAACTGGATTTCTCCAAGGATCTCCTGGAAGGGAAGGGGAATTATGATTTTTAACGTCTCACAGCTGGTTAAGCTTAAAAGGAATGGCACTGGACCAGAAATGGTCAGTCTGTACCATTGCAGCCTTGGTTTTTTTTTTAGTTCTTGGGTTGATTTTCCTTGCTAAGTGTATAAAGATTGCTGTAAGCTATGGGGATAGTAATGCTTCCCAAAGAAAAAATCAGGCTTTTTATACTGGATAATATCTGGCAACCTGAGTGTAAGAGCTTGGCTTCACCTCTTTGAAATTACAGATGGTTTAATATTGATACACAAAGTAAGACCTGCATATTTCTGGGATCTTTTTCTTGCAGCAAGAGACTTGATAAAAATTCTATCAAAGAAAAGAAACAACATCTAAAAAGGAAAAAAAATGTTGCTGTTACTGTAAAAAAAGGGGAAGTTTTTCACAAATGTTACTTTTTTCTATTAAAATGTATTGACAGAATTTGCATTTTTTTTTTGCTTAGATAGTTAAATATTTAATTAAATTTAAGTATATTAAGATTTTGATCATGCTTATGAGAAAGTTTGGAAATTATTAATAAGCAATGACTCCAAAAAACAAAACAAAAAATCTAAAATAAAAAAAAATGGAGCTGTTCCAAACACCTTGGAATGAAAATAATCTGGAAACTATAAAAATATTTCCATGTGTCTGCACTTTTTCAGTCATTAGACTTAAGTGTTTTTTTAATAGCCCTACATTGAATTTCTTTTAAAAATCCATTTTAAGTCTTCTTTATAAACAGATGAGATTCAGTTATACCATGACTTTTCTTCTTTATAAACACACGAGATTCAGTTATACCATGACTTTATAATCCATATTTTGAAGCCATTTGCCATTAATTGCATTCCAGCCATAAAGTTAAGCAAACAAAGCCTGTATTTTCCTTTCCGTGCTGCACACTCACTGCGTCACACAGAGCTGCACAGGGTTTGCAGCCTTGCAGGATGCCACTCCCTTTTCCCAACCAGAAGACATGAGTCAGACTATTTAGCAAGAAGCAAGAGTTTGCAGGAGAAGCATTTTTTTGGTAGCATGTTGTAAACTGGCAGGCAGGAGGGGGCAGAGCTCCAGTCTGGATTGTATTTATAGATTCATTTAAAGGGTATGACTAATGGTCAGCATAAATTTCAGATGAAGTCCAAAGTAAAAGTGAAACCTTATTGTTTCATGGAAGGGGAAAAAAAAGTATATATAAATTATCCAGAGCAGAGTTTAAAGCCTGTCACAAAGCTAAGATCCAAGCCCACAGCTTGGAATTATAGACAGAAGCCAGTGGCTGCCTCTGCAGTGTCCTCAGCAGCAGCATAAGGACACACATGCCCCATGGCAAGCTCTGTTTATGTCTACATTTTAAAGGCTCGTATCTGCTTTGAAACTTATCCTTAACCTAATTAAATTCTTTATAGGTTTGCCTGCCCCTATACAGAGGTAACCATGCAGTCCCTCCTGAAGTGGGGCAGTGGTCCTGCCCCAGCCTCCTGGGCACATGGTCATGGGGCAGAAGTGTAGGGGCAACTACAGAATAAACCAAGAGATGTGATGAAATATTAAAATTCTTTCTTAACAGGGGAATAATAAAAAACTAGGATATATGATCTTATATAAGCATCAATAATAACACTGGCAGAGAGGGATGTCTGTGCAAAGCAAACACAGCACAGACTTGCCCTGTGCTGCACTGAGAGCAGGTTTTTAAGGGTTTTTTCAGGTTTCTTTCCATTAAATAGGTCCCACCAGCAAGAAGAGCTGCACTGCAGGATGCTGGGCTGCTAGGACAGCCCTTACCCAGCATCTCAGAGAGATTCTGCTTCCCACACTGAGGCCTTTCCAGCTCCAGCCTAGGCAGACCCACCCAGCTCAACAACAGCTCAGCTCTGGGGGACCTGTCAGTGTGGCAGCGTTGGCATAGGCCCATCAAAACTGAGACAAACCCTACATCTATCTCAGTCAACTGTAGTGGGAAAAGACAGCCTTGCAGCAGTAGCTTTCAAATTAGAATTCCTGATTTCTGATTTTTAATAGTGTTCTAGATACCTCCAGCAGGTAAAATGGTCAAGCCACCCATAAGGTACCATATGATTCCTGTCAGCACTTGGGCTGCCCCTCAGTGAGGGGCTGAGCAGGCTGGACCACAAAAACCCTGATTTCCAATGCAATCCCCTGCCAGCACAGCCCCAGGGGTGATGTGCTATAAGCAGCACTCCTGAGCAATGGGCTCGTGCAGTGCTCATCTGGTGGGGTTGTTCTGACACTGCCCTTGGCTGAGTCACCACCATTATGTCTTTACTGGGGTACCACAAGAGCCACAGGGAAGGCAAAGAAGGTGGCAGCCAAAAATAAGCTCCTTTCCCTTTTGGCTGGAAAGCAAATAATTTTTTACTTCTCCTTTCATTTTTCAAATTACATTCATCCAGTCCTTGTGCTGTCTTATTAAATCATATATGAATAAATGTTGCCTAAGAATTAAACAGTTCTCTGGGAGACCCAATTTAGCCGTTAGCCATGGTACAATGTTTTGAGATAATTTAGTGGTGGGCACAAACAATGAAAATCATATGGAAACTGTCAAAAATTAAAATAATTTCTAGCCCAAAGCTGTATTTATAGAACAATGCTTAAATCTCAAAAAGTGAGATCAGATTACTGGTTCAGTGCAGTAAAAGAAAGCAATAACAGAAGCCTTACTTATAAAAGTGTGATGAAAAAGATTAATACAAACCTGAAATCAGTAATCTGAAAGACTACTTTATCATACTGTGTCTGAAAAACATTGGGGAAATATTGACTCATTCAGTATTTGAAAACATCACGCTTTTCATTACACACATACCCAAAGAAAGGTCTTTTGGTTTCAGCTCAGCAGTGACAGCGATATCACTGTAAATTACCTCAGCACTGTCTGAAAACCAAGAGAATGCAACAAGTTCTATTCTTCACTGATGCTTTGAAAAGGAAAGGAACAGATTTCTAAAGGCATTGTAGGTCAACGTGGCTTAAACACCCAAATGCTTGGGTAAATGCTGAATTAAGTTCCTGATTCTGCCTGGTTGTTTCAATGTTGAAAATAAGTTTGTTGTCCAAAATACTACTGGGCACTGTCATTGCATTATTTTAACTCCACAATCCAGTTGTTGTTTATGAAGTAGAGGCTACATCACACTTGACAATTAGCATCCAATTAGGATTCAGGTTGTGATTATTCACATTAGCAATACCCTTATCAAAAACACACAGATGGGAGAAGATTTAGTAGCTATTCTTTTCATATAAATTCACAGAAAAAGTCAGGCGAGTATTTCCTTGCAAAAATTAATGGAGATTTGCTAAACTGCTCAATGGTTGAAACTAATTTAGTTTAATCACCAAGCAAATTAAATACTAAGAAGATACATTTCCCATTTATTTCATAAATTTCTGTGCAAGGAGGAATAAATATTTCCCACATGGTCAAAATCTGAAGAGAGAATGAACTGAAAGCCAGATTTTCAGACTTAGCTGAACCTTGTGGTCTTCACTGGAGAGAGACGTTTGCTTTCCAGCCGGCTTCCTCTCACATTTCCTGCTGCAGAGCAGAGCTGGAAGTGAGAGCTGGAGCAGGGCTTGGGCACAAGCACACCCTGGCACAGAACAGCCTGGCTGAGAATGGGTCCCCAGCATCCTGGAGGAGAAGGTCTTGGGGTGTTGGTTGATGAGAAGCTCAAGGTGACCCAGCCCTGTGCACTGGCAGCCCAGAAATCCAGCTGTGCCCTGGGCTCCTTCCAAACCCACGTGGGCAGCAGGGGAGGGAGGGGGTTCTGCCCCTCTGCTCTGCTCTGGTGAGAGCCAGCTGCAGTGATGCACCCAGCTCTGGGGCAGAAGGACATGGACCTGTTGGAGCGAGTCCAGGGGAGGCCATGAAGGTGATCAGAGGGTTTGACCACTTCTCCTGTGAAGACATGCTGAGTGTTGGGATTGTTCAGCCTGGAGAAGGGAAGATTCTGAGGAGACCTTAGAGCCCCTTCCAGCACCTAAAGAGGCTCCAAAAAAATCTGGAGGAGGACTTTTGGGCAGGGCATGTACTGACAGGATAAGGGAGAATGGCTTCAAACGAAAAGACAGCAGGTTTGGATCAGGTATTAGGAAGGAACTGTTCCCTGTGGGGGTGGTGAAGCCCTGGCACAGGGTGCCCGGAGAGGCTGTGGCTGCCCCATCTCTGGAAGTGTCCAAGGCCAGGCTGTAGCCACCAGTGGGAGGTGTCTCTGTCCATGGCAGTGGGATATAAGCAGATGATCCTTAATGTCTCTTCCAATCCAAATATCTGATTCCATGATGTTTTCCTGTGCTTAAACTCCTGGAAACTGATACACCTGCAGTGCAAGGAATAAAGGGCAACTCTCACTGCTTTAATATTTCCTAAACTTCCCTTCCTGCCTTTGCCTTAAAAGATTTTGTTTCTCTTCTTACTCTTACTTTTTATTTCAAATTTCTCCTGTACAAACACAGTTCAGTGCCTGCAGAAGCTCTCTATGACTAAAATCTCTGCATTTAAAGCAAGACTCTTATGTCAATTACTGTTCATAGGAAACATATTTTGCTTCAATATATATATGCATACCAAAAGGTCATTTTACACTTAAACAGTGATGGTTTTCTGACAAAGAAAAGCACCAGTGTATATGGTGTGTGTGTAGCTGGTAGGAGACAGCAGGCGAGCAAGAGCTATGAAAAGTTCAAAGACATCATTATGCACAATACACTTCTTATTTCTCAACAGCAGCAACAAATTCTGCCACTGGGGTTCTTCATGAATTGCACTTGACCCCCAAGTGGACTGTTCACAGCATCTTGAGAAAGGCTTAGTGTGGCCCCTGGTGAGCCCAGGATGAGCCAAGGAATGCAGCAGTTGTGCACAGCTCAGGTCAGTACTGCTCCATGAACAACTCTGGTTTCTTCAGGAGCAAGAAATGTGACAAAAGAAAACTGCTACTCCTGGAAGCAGACAATGCACCTCTGGGTAAGAGCTCTCTCCATGCACTTCAGTAAAGTAATGTGGTTCAGAATTTGTTTAATGGAGATTTCAGGAGGGATATTGGCAATACAGGGGCATGGAGTTATCCCCTTTTTTGAGCCCATTTTACCTCATTGCTGCCTCTTAAACTTCACTAGTTGTGAACCTGCTGCTGGCCACAAACCATACTTCTACTGAGCTTGGGTTCTGCCTGCAGCAGACTAAACAATTGTCCACCAGCTTTAAACACTGCTCACAATTCCTGCACTCCATCCTCCACCCAGAGATTAAAATTCAGAGATTAACAGTTTTGTGGGTTCAAGAGCCAAGAGGGGTTTGCCTGGGAATCACTTTCCCTCTCCTAAAATCGATTCCAAATAATAAGGCAGGAAATAACACTCTCCTGACATGGTGGAGTGTGTGAGAAAGCTGCAGCCCCAGCCACCAAGCAGCTCAGCAGAGCTGTGGTCAGACACAAAACAGGCTCAGCTGCTGCCGTGCCAACCTGCAGCTGGTGCTGTGCCAGGTGCCACGCTCTGACCTCCTTTGTGCTGCTTCTGAGCTCACCAGATCCGGGGAGGGAGCTGAAAGTGATGATGCATCACTTCCCAGCAGAAGTCCTCAGGTGACTCCACTCTCTAAACCACAGTGCCACCGAGGCACGAGAGGAAGATCCCAGGCAGTGCTGAAAGCGTGGAGAGGCTCAGCCTCGGGAGTGGAAGTACAGAGTTAGGGATGGCTAACATTTAAGTGGCATGGAAAGATTTAACTCACAGCAAAAATGACATTATTTTCCCTCTAGAGCTCTTTCTCAGTCTCTTCATGGGTGGGCCACACAGGCATGTCCCAGTGCAGAACTGGAGAGTGAACTGCACGGCCCCAGTGGTGCTGCAGAACTCCTGGGTATGCACAGCCTTTGGTCTGCTCTCCCCCTTCTTTATCCACCATGTGGGACTAACACAAGGCTGGCTCACCACCACCAGCCATTCACTGCTGACAAGTGTTTTCAAGGCAGTGTCCATTGCTTTGGTCCCCTGGCAGGGCCCTCAGGACACCACTGTCATCTTTAAAACCCATTTAGATTGCAGCCAAAAAGCCTGGGCACAAGGAGGTTTCCCTGGGCACTCTGAACTGGCCCTCTGTAAGGTGGGACTTCCCTGGGAGGGCATGGCTGGTGCAGGAAAACACATTGTTCCTATAGGGTGGAAAATGGCTGTGGCCATTTTTTCTTAGCAAGGTTTTTTTACAAAGCCATTTATATCCCAAAATTTAAGGGAAAAAAAAAAAAAAGGTGCACATTTCTTCTCCCTAGCAAAGGGTTTGCAGAGTGCCTCCCCAGCTTGTTCTGTACACTCAGCTTCTGTCTGCCTGTTTTGTTTTGGCTGCTCTAATTTACATAGTACTTCCTCTCCCTGTGTAGACATCAAGGTTACACTGGGGTCAAGCTGTATCTTTTGCAAATCAGGATGTAAACAAGTCTGGATAACTCATGTGATATGGCTCTGCCCACCCCTTTCTGTTTGGGGTTTTTTTTTAGATTTATATTAGCATCAGAAATTATCCTTTTGAAGATCCAATTTCATACTTTCCAGCACCCAGTAAATTGGCTACATAGCAGGGAAATGCCAAGTGCTCTGAAATAGCCAGAGCAAAGGACACTATAAGAAGCCCAGCACACCAAAAACTCACCCAAAGAGCAATATCCTGTCACCTAGAATTTGCTCCTGTAGTAAAAAGAGCTTGAATTTTATGTTCCAACAGAAACAGTTCCATAAAGCACCTTTGCACACCAAAATGAAAAATAAAAAAGCAAAACAGTTTGATTAGGGGTGGAATAGGCTTAGAATAATTCAGGCTGGTGAATCCTTGCCAGCTCCACTCCTCCACACATTCCTGCCTGCGTTCTGATCTCATTATGCGCCAGGCGAGAGCGAGCTGCACTGGAACAGTTCTCACCCATCTGCATCCTCTTCTTCCTTCTCCAACTGAAGGAGGATGTGTATTTATAACCCCTCTGAGACAGTGAGGATTCAGAGAGTGAAGATGGTGTGTGGTGCTGTGAGCTGGGCAGGGCAGAGGCGCAGGACAGTTGGTACAGATGATGCTCATGTGTATTTTCATGCCCATCTCATTTTATAAAGCCGAGGCTTTGCTTCAGATGGTGAGATGAGCTGCCCTAATGCCTCACTGTTCCCAAATTAAGGCCAAAGCTTATGGTCAAACACCAGTTTTTCCTCCCACAAGTATTGAGAGTAGCAGGATGTATCAAGCAAGGTCCCCTAAGGATCTGTCCTGAATCCAGGTCGATTCAGTGTTCTCACAAATGACTCAGCTCACAGAAAGGACAGTGCAGAAGGTGTACATGCTGGGGAAGTTTGTGACTGTTTTGACTGTTTTGAAAGACTATCCTAGAATTCAGAATAGTCTTGATGTATTGAATAAAGACCCTTAGATCAAGTAAAGACATTCAACAAAAGCAAGTGTGAAGTAGCAGGAAAAGAGAGAGAAGTCAAAAGAACAAATGCATAATAAGAAATAACTGGTTAAATAAGAGTACTGCAAAATGAGTGCTGGGAGTCATGGAGGACCCCAGGTGAAATATGACTCAACACTGACACACTGCAACAAAAAGAGCAAAGCTCATCCAATGATGTATTAATACGACCAATCCGTGTCAGACATCAAAAGCAATTATTCCCTTTCATTAAGCATTAGTGAAACTTCTCTTGTGGTAAGAGTTGGAACGCCATATTTTAGCCAAAATGCAGACAAATTTTAAAGGAAAATATCCTCCTCTAGGGCAAGGCTGAATTCTTCACTATTTGCTCAGTCTGGAAAAGAGGAGACTCAGGAGAATATGATACGATCTTCCAACATAGTAAACAAGAATATGAGACCAAAAACACAGGAATTCATTTAAGTCATACGGAGCAATATATAAGCTATATATTAGAAAAACTTTTCTAAGAATAGTTAAGAGCTGCAGAAGGATATCTGCAGGGTATCTTTGTGTGTGCTTAATTACCCCTGCCTCTCAGCATGGCTGATGATCCCGGGCTGGCTGCACTGTGCCTGGCTGATTGTCCAATGTCAAACCCGGCTGTTCTGAGCTCATTGTGTTCTCTCTGCTCCCTGCAAGGTTTTTGCAGCCTGCTCTGCATTCTGATGGCATCGAGCTCCCTGCAGGACTGCATCTCTCTGAGTCAGGGCTCCACTACAACAAGCGTGGCTGCTCTGAGATTTCCTGCCTCGGCTGCTCGTGCCAGAACGGCTCCAGCAAGCGCTGCTCAGCACAGGCTCTGCCAAGGACACAAAGGGGAGCTGAGCTGCACATCAGCTCAGCCTGCAAGGAAAACCTGTGAGGCTTGCTTCCAAACCCCAGGAGGGCAGCTCGCCCTGCTTCAGGAAGAGCCAAGGTGTCACCAGGCAGGTGGCCACCAGCATCTTCTCAGGGAAGTGTATCTCCCAAATCCCTCTCAGCACTGAGGCTCACTGGCAGCCCTTGTCTCAGAGACATCCCAGGTTATTACCAAAAAGAAGGGAGGACAGCAATTCTTCAGTTGCTTATGACAGTAAAAGCATTTTTGCTTTTCTGTGGGCAGTATTCATCCCCTCTGTGTTCCTGCACTCAGGCTCTGCCCATAACCTCTACCAACTTCAGCTGATCCAGCAACTCCCTGGGTCTGTTTTTCCCAAGTTCTCCCACAGCCAGCACAAGGCAGCCTTGCTGGAATATCCAACATATAGCACCCTTTTTTGGAAAAAAGCACCATGGGCAAGCTGAGGTTCACACCCAAAATGAAAAGCTTCATAGCAGAGATATCACCAGACCATCTGACTGGGAGCCTGTCAGTCATTCCCTTACAGGTTATTGCCATGGGCAAGTTTTCAGGTCTCTTTGGGATGTGACAGACCTTGTGAGAGCCCAAAGGACCTCAGCAGTTCTGTAGAGGAATAAAAATAAACCCCTCTTTGTCTCAGAGCTGGAATGCGACCCAATGTGTACATATGGGAAAAAATAATTGGAATAGACAAAGCCATGGGCAATTGGGCAGATGATGTGCCTGAGAACTTTGAACATCTGTTGTGTGGTAAATATACAACCATCAGCTCTTTTTCATAATCTATGAACAAATTCAAATGAAAGAACAAAACGGTAGCTTATATTTGTATGAAACTGCCTACCATGGAAGTCCAGGAATTAACACACCACTGTAAAATGCCATCTTGACAGATCAGCTCATTTGAAGACCACTGTTAACACTCCACAGAGTGCATTTCCCCCAAAACAACCTGGATAAAATGGGGTTCATGGGATCAACTCCCCTCTTTCCTTTTGTCACCTCCCCCATGTTTAACACACCACTTCACCCTGTGGGCCCCCTCTCTGATGGATCTGTTTCTTGCACTGATCAGATTCAACCTCAGATGTGCAGATGTTGCCAGGTCACACCATTCACTGGAGCTCTGAACAAGGGAAGTCAGGTTTTCTCTTCCTCATGCCTCTGCTTTGCCTGGTGCCTCTGAAGACAAGTGCTCAGCTGCTTTGTGTGTTGAAGTTTGTTTTGTGGTTTCCTTGCACCCTCCACCAGCATCCTCTGTCATCTCCCTCCAGTATGTAGAGCACTGGCTTACTGAAGGGACAACCTTTTTATTATGTGTATTTATAATGCCTAGCACAGCCCAGTCTCCTTCAAAACCAAGGTTTGTGGGTCCTGCAGTAATGAAAATAAATAAAGGCATCACCATTAATTCACCTTCTCTTTCTATACAGGAAATTGTGACAGGCAGGAAGAACCTGGGTTAAGCATGCATTTTGTGCTATCTCATTGAAAGGAACAGAGCAGCAGCAGATGTAACTGGACATGTTCAAAGCTAGAAAAGACCCAGAAAAATAGTTTCACCAAAACTCCAAACACACCCAGCTACAAAGACAGCAAATTACCATCGCTGAAACAACACTTTTATATTGTTAAAACAAGGTAAGCACACTTCATTAAATCTAGCTTAGTGGCATGCTGTCGACCACAGAGATATTTATTACCATTAAATTGCTGCTTTTCATGAATAGATTCTTGGCCAGTGGCTAAAGCAAAGCACAGCAGAGATGAGGAGCCTGCAGAGAGCTCAGCTGACAAGAGAATGGGTTAAAGAGAAACTCCTCTTATTTGTGTGACAATCACCTTGTGAGAATATTTTCTGTCTGTGCTATTTTTGGTTCCCAGTGAGATCTTCTTACAAGAATATGGAATTAGAATTTGAATACAGGCATAGTAAGAGCACTTTGCATGTGTGTCCACACACCCCTCCTTCCCCCACACCTCCATCAGGGAGCTCCAATGCTGAGCAAGGTCAAATTATATCAATAAGGCATTGCAGGAAAATCTTTTACATTCCCAGATTGGCTGGAGAAATTAAACCTCATCTCCTGGGATTTTAAAATCACAAATGCTGTTTATTTTAAGGATCATTTTAGCATTATATTTATGACTTACTAATCACCTTGGCTTGAAAATCTGTGTCAAATGAGGAATCTATTACATCTACAAGATTTGCACAGGATGGCCAGATTCTGTTGCCACACGGTCTGGTGGAAAGAAAAGCCTTCCTTTTCTGCACAGAGAATTTGAAATTATAGACATGTCCCTGCAATTATGGACTGAGTTACTTAACCTTTCTGACCTGATGTTCTCCCACAGGTCTCTTTTGGGCAGGAGCAACTCCTGGTGCGTGCTTGTTGTGGGAAGAGATTTACTGGAGTGACTAAAGGAATTAGTGACTTTTGGGGCAGCACACACTTCCCAGGTGTGGTTTTAGTTGTGCCTGCATGTATGGCCCCAGCTTTCACAGCACCCAGGAGAACTTCAGCACAGCAGAGAAGCAGCCCAGGATGGAGAGTGTGCAGCACCCCCAAACCAGACCTCCATGGGGCACCCTGGTGGTGCTGAGCTCTGAGCAGAAGGGACCAGAGCCAAGGTGTGGCAGTACAAGCAGACCATGGGCAATTTGAGGCAGTGCAGCCCAGTTTTCTAACAGGACTGGTCACCAGTATGGTGCTGGTGTCACACAGAATCCATGTGCAGCAGCTGACCTGGGCAGGATGGGAGCCTGTAATTCATTCAATACTTTAAAAAGGCACTTCACTGACTCAGTTTTGTCTTCCAATGACGTAAGTTTTAAAAATTAACCTCCCAGGGGAACTAGAGGATACACTTGAAAGTCTATTCATGTAAACAGCTAAAAAGGTTTTTTTGTTCTA
>NW_005054343.1:5714232-5758856 GCF_000277835.1 Geospiza fortis
CTTCTTCATCTTCATGGTGTTGAAAACACAAGGTATTGATTGTACTTTCAGCAGAAGAAAACCCACCACAATCAAATAAAACCTCGAAATTTGAGAAAGAACTGGGCTGTGAGCTTTGTTGCTTGAGAAATCACTAAAGCATCTTGTCTTTCCAGTCCATATCCATAAAAGACAAGGTAGAACATTGCTGGTACAGGATCATAAACCAAATACTGATGAACAAAGACTTTATATTTACTGACTTTTCTAATGGAGTTTTAAAATGTGTCCTTAACTTGTCAATGAACATTCACACAATAACATAAACATTAAATGCACTGTGTTGATTAAGCATAATTGTAAAATTATTGCTTTAGGTTTTCATATGTCTTTCCAGATGTTAAGGAATTAAACCTGGTGTCAGTCAGTGAGGGTTATGAATGCTGGAAGAGCACAATAAACAGAAGCAGGAGGACTAAGCACCTTACCTGAGCTTTTTGCAGTCTGCATCTTCACTCCGTAGAGCAGGGGAGTCCTGACAGTCAGACCACTCAGACCAGAGACCCGGCTGATTTAGCTGGATTAGCCTGAAACTCTTTTTCAGCTGTGGGTTTCCACAAATGTCAGGGTAAGGAAGGGTGGGCTCATGCCCAGGTGTTGTCCCACCATGGAGAGCCTGGTCATTTTCCTGGCTCCTCAAGCTCAGACATCACCAAATCAGGATGAAAGAAAGGTAGGACTAGAATTCATGACTCTCAGTTACCACCATTATTTGTACTTTACAAGAATTCCTTAAATAGTATAAGCTTAAAAATTAATGTAACCTAATGAGAAATATTAAATATCACAGATGAAAGAAATGGCAGGTATAGGGAACCAATCTATTTTGCTGTGATTCTCTCTGATGAACCTGATCCACCTATAATTTCATCATCCCTTTCCTTCCAGTGTCTTACCTCTGACTTTATCCTAGCAGATATCAATGTCTTGGTTTGGAAAGACAGGAGTCTGCTAAGGAAGGCAGGAGCCTCCCCTGAAATGGAGAATGTAAACCCTCCCCACCCCTCCGAATTGCTATAATTTTAAATTAAGGGGCTCTCAGGCAAAGATATGGGAGTAGGAAATAACAGTTCTTTAATAGGGAAGAAAAAAAAAGAATAAAATAAACAATGCAGTCCACTAGAACAACACTGACAGAGTCAGAACCCAACCTGGCACCCTGTTGGTCAGGGTGTTGGTGGCAGCCCGATTGAAAATGTGGCTGCAGTCCTCTGAAGTATCAGGTGTGGTTCTGTTGGAGCAAGGAGGATCTGTAGAGAAGGATGTAGTCTTTTCTCTGAAGATCCAGTGGAGGAAGAGGCAGCTGCTGTTCCTCTGGGGAATCCCATGGAGAAAAGCCATGCTGGTGTTCCAGAATCTCAGAGTATATCAGGGTAGCAATGCTTGGCTCCTCCCTCTGGGCTCACATCTCACAATGGGATGTTATAGTTCTTATCAGTCATGCACTGATATTCAATAGTCTGTTATCAGCAATGTCCCCTCCCGAGGGAGGTGTAAATGTGGTCACTCAAAGAGAGAGATAAGACAAACTGCTCACTTGACAAGGTAATCTGCCATACAGATGGTAATGGAAAACATCTTGCATGCAATCTTGGACAAATGGGAAAGCTGTTGTTGCCTAATTGAAATCAAAGGACACAGGCATTATGCCAAACAATTATCAAACAACACATTCAGACAGTTCAACAAAAAGTACCTGAGTTTTTAAGGGCTACAATAAACGCAGTTCTTACCACCTAAGAGCTCTCAATTGCATTTCATGGCTCAGAGGTGTAGGAACTTTTGGATCATGGGGTGTTCTCAAGGCAGTGAGGCTCCACATTGCAAGAAAACTCATACAAACCCAAACCCTCAAACCCAAACCTCTCAAAACCAGGGAGCAGCCCGTAAAAACAGCCCCTGAAGCTTCCTGTCCCAGTGGCCTACATGGCTTATCAGCTGGCAAATTTGGGTAGCCAAGAAACATTTAGCAATAGGCAATGTCAGCAGAGAAACTTAGTGGGTAGGACAGGAAAGCCTCTACTCTAGAAACACAAACTGAGCAGAATAATAGATGTCAAACTTTCACTCACTTGGGTGTTCCTGGGAAGTGGAACTTGCTGCATTGAAGTGAGTTTTTAAATCCCCAAATCTCTGTAGGGAAGAAGTTCAGTGCAATAACTGCACTTGGTGCTCTGGGCTGGCTTTACCCAAGGACTCTTAGTCCATCCTGCAGTGCCTGTTTTACTCCACTCTACAAGCAGATCACAAGAGCTCATAAAAGGCAGGGTGCTGTCGGATGAGAGTGCCACAGAGCGAGGCAGGTAGTGAACTTCATGTTCGTGTGCCACTGTACTGTGCTGTAATTCCCCCCAAGGGTTCCAGGAAAAAGTACAAGAAAGTCCCAGTAACATTTCACCCAGCAGTAAGTAGTTTCTACTAGACTTAATTTAGGTATTTTTTAAGGCTCTGATTTGTCTCATTATTTTACTTGCTCTATTAGACTGAGGTCAACTTAATTTATTTGGGACCAAAATAAATAAATGGATCTCAAGACATCTTTCCAGTATCCTTTCACAGATACCCTTCTCAAAGGAGATGCAATAAATAAATAAATAAATAAATAAAGTGATTGCAAAAAGAAATCTTCAGAATGGTGTGAAGCAATTGTCATGGTCTTGAAACAAAAGTTTTAGCATCTTCCTTCTCAGAATTAACAAGGTTCTTGCTTTAAGTTACAACTAGTAATAAAAAAGACATTTTGGAGAAAAGTCACATTACTGGAGGTTTCTGCAAGAAGCTGCTAAGAATAAAACTGTATTCATTTCCATTAAAGGACATGAGGCTCTCGGGGGCAAAGGAATAATATTTGCTTTGTATAGCACAGATCAGCTTTTGTGAAAACATTGGCTGAAATGATAAAACTGATGCAGATCAACACAACATATTTTTTTACTCCCATTTCTCAAGAGGTAGCAGCACCTCCTCCCACTGTAGGCAGCAGGAGTTGTAGATGTGAAGTGCATCAAAAATTATCTCCTCTCAAAAATTAATGATAGCTAGTAACAAACAAAACCCAAAGATCATGAATTGAATCTCGAGATCCAATCATTTCCAAACAGCACAAGTTAACCCTTGCACAGATATGCAGATACAAAAAAAGGTTTCCTTTCTCTGGTCTGCAGGCTGAGGACAAAAGTTCTCCCCTCTGTATGAGATTAGGGGAGCTCTGTGGTTACCCAAATTTGCACCATCTTCAAATAATCTCTAGGGACTAAAAGGGAGTGAAAGGGATGAATAATGGGCATCCCTCCTTTTCTCATAGGCAAAGCCCTTTTCCTATATTTTCTGATTTTCCTGGCAAGAGGGGAAATGCTGATAAGAGTAGCAAAATTAGTTCTGTGACCACATCTCCCATGCAGATTAGGAGACCCTCCCTGGACCAACACCACCTGCTTTAGACATTAATGTACCTCAGAGATTAGACACAGACTGGCCTCGTTAGGAGAGCAAAATCTACTTCAGATCTCACAGGAAAGGGTAGGCGCAGGAGTCAGTTTTGAAAATCAGCTCTCTTTATCCCAGTCCTGCCGTGCCTGCACATCCAAAAGCCATATCAAGCCCAGAAGGCCTTTTGTCTTCTCTAGAGCCAATCTCTAAGGCCACGGATTCTGCTGGTTTTGCTTTAGCTTGGATATGTAGTGTCAACACAACAGCAGCTCAGGCTGCACGCAGATTGGTGCAGAAAGTAGGTCAACATGAGACAAGCTGTTCTCAGAGTAGCATTTCTCTCTCCTCTCCCTTCCCTCTTTGTAAATGAAGAGTGCTAAACTAGTTGCTTTGAAAAGCACATAGGCGTTCACCCTGTCAAACGGGAGTAGAAGCATTTTGCTGAATGTGTCACCCTTCCAGACGATTATTTATTATGCAATTTAGAACAATGTGCCATGTTTGCAATAGGCTTCATAGGAGATGCCACTTGCTAGTACCAAAATTCAAATTAATTACTAAAAAGCCAGTTTGGGTATCAGAAAACAAGGGGAGTATGTAAGCAAGACTAAAATAGTTATAAATATTAAATGAATATTCATTAAAAATGCAAATTTTACACCATTCATGTTTTTGTGTTGCAGAAAATGAGTTTCACAGTTGTATGTCAAAGGAACAGTCAGGACTTGTATTTTAACTCAGAAACTGTATTCAGTGAAAAGGTCTCAGATGTTCATCAAACAAAAATCCTGTAACAATCCCATGGAATATCTGTGGCCCTGCCCCAGCTGCAGCACTGCTCAGGACATGGAGCTGCGATGTGCAGAGACACATTCCCATTTCTCAGATCTGATTTACCCTTTACAAATCCCTACACAATTATGCTCAGGTGATAAATACAAAGCAGGAAGGAGGAGTGCCCATGGATGGATTAGTCACTAAACAGTCAAAATGATCAAACTAATCCAATGTATGATTTATCTCCTGTTCACACTCTGAATTATATTGGGAACATTTAGAGAGTAGATTGGTGACTCCTTAAATCTCTCCATGTGGTTCAGCTATCTCCTGTATTTGTCCTAAGACTCTCATTCTTAGACAACAGACCAAATCACTGTAGATTTATGCCTGTCAACACCAGGCATTACCTTGAAAGGGCACTCTCTCAAATCATATCTATGATAAAGTGCCAAGGGCAAGACTTGTACTACCAAAAATCTGTCTAACTTTCCCAGTTCAAGCAATATCATTAATTTGAAAAGGAGTATTCATGAGCTAAGAAAGCCAGATTTGGAACTGGATCTCATTCAAGTTCTCTGGAAATCAATGGAGACTCTCTCAATGATTGTAAAATGAGGCTTGGCTTGTGCCCATGTTTAGTATTGGATATGCATTTTCCATGGTACATATTTTTCCTATACATATAATACAAATTTTTCTCTTGATTTTTTTCCTCCACTTGGAGTAACACTTGTTGTTAATGAGCATTAAATCCATTTTTGTTTTATCCTACCTTTTTAGTCTCTGCACAAGTACTTTGGCAAATTTTCCACTGAACTGCTACCCAGTGCTCAAGAGAAAAGCAGCCATACTTTGTTCCACTTTTGGGCACAAGCTTCATGTCAGGCAAAGCTTCAGGAGAGCAAAGCCTTTGACTCATTTGTTCTAAACCATCACAGCTATTGGACCCCTCATTCCTGTTCAGGCCAATGACAAATCCTGCACCATCAGTCAAGTCAGTGGAGCCAGACATGGATGCAGAAGATGTGGGAATAGCAGAGGAAGTACTTTTTCATTTAAGACTTTTGCAAAAGTGCAAGTAAATGTAATTTTATCTTCAGGGTAGCAATTTATTTATTTGCAGTGCCATTGTGCTTGTAGGGTTCAATCATAGACTAGGAACAGTAATGGTCCAGTAATGCCAGGTCTTGTACAAATAGATCAAAAAGTGAAAGCCAGCTCTAAAGAACAGCCATTTCTCTTATAGTTTACACACACAAGCAGAAAGAAATACATAATAATTTATCATCATGCTATCTGTATAGACAAGAGTTCAAGCAAACAAGGATAGTTGACTAATGCAGCAATAATATTTCCAAAGAAATTTCAGAGCAGCAATTAAAAAGAGGGGTTTTCAGAACAATGGGGAACATGCTTTAGCCAGATGTAGTTTCTAAGTGTCTCATTTAATTGCTGCTACATTACTGAAATTACTGCCTTGAAGTTCCAGCCAAGATCAAGCCCAATTTCTGGTAAAGAGGCACAGTGCCTTATCTGCATCACCAAGTAGGACACAGGCTCCACCCTGGCACTGAGGGGCTGGAGCAGGTTCAGAGAAGGCCAGGAGAGCTGGGAAAGGGTCTGGAATACCAGGAGTGGCTGAGGGAGCTGGGAAAGGGGCTCAGCCTGAGAAAAGGAGGCTCAGGGGAATCTTCTCACTCTCCACAACTCCCTGACAGGAGGATGGAGCCAGGTGGGGGTCAGGCTCTGCTCCCAGGGAACAGAGGACAGGAGAAGAAATGGCCTCAAGTTGCAACAGGGGAGGCTTAGATTGGATATTGGAGAAAATTCCTTCCCCAGAAGAGTTGTGAAGCACTGGACCAGGCTGCCCAGGGAAGTGGTTGAGTCACCATCCCTGGAGGTATTTAAGAGATGTGGATGTGGCACTGGGGTACATCATTTAGTGGTGGGCTTGGCAGTGCTGGGTTACAGGTGGGACTTGATGATCTTAAAGGTCATTTTCAAACTAAACAATTCTATGAGTCTGTAAAATAGTTACATGGCAGGTACAAAATTATTCCTTCACTTCAGCAGTGACTCTTACCTGAGTAATTCCCCCATCTGATGAGATTTAGGCAATTCCTGCAGGAAGGAAACAGAGAAAAGGGTTGTACAAAGTAAGCTGGCTGTACCTAGGTCCCTGGAGCTCAGAAATGTTGGAAATTTGAGTATCAGTATTGTTCTTTGCTTTATTGCAGTCAGTGTCAATTGAACCTTACAGTCAACTTACACATATTTTTTCTTTGCTCCATTTCTGCCTTATTTTTGGCAATTGTGTTTGTGTCTTCTATGATTTGTTTAATATCAGAGGAGGGGAAAGAGAGGAAGAGAGATACTCGATCTGATGTGGGAACACATTCTCCTCTGTATCAAAGAGCCATCTGCTAATTTACAAAATACAAACAAAGTTACTGGATGTGCAAGAACCCCTGTTGGGAAGCCAGGCACAAACAGTGCCTGTACCACGTCAAGGAGTGCTGTGTTTATTCTGGAATACATAGCACTCTGAGTTTCTTTCATCTTGGGGTATTTTCCCTGCTTCTCCTCATTTTATTGATCTATGTTCAGCATACTGAATAAACTCTAGCAAAATAATAAACAGAATATTTATAGGATATTCTTCCTACTGTAAAAAAGACTTTTCTAGACAGAACCAGAAATCATATGGAGCAGCAAGTATTCCACAGGCTGGTGCAGGAAAAGCTGACAGCCCTGCCTCCTCCAACCTGAGTGTTTTGAAGCCCCAATCTCTGTGGACATTCTGTTTTCTGAGCAGTTGCATGGCACAAGAGCCAAGTTTGTCCCTCAGCTCCTTTCATCCTCTCTCCCCGCCTCCTCTGTGCACCATGCAGGGCAAAGCACAATGCAACATTCAGGAAATATCTCAACCCTGTCTTTTTTCAGTCATTCTGCAAGCAAGACATAGAGGGTAAAAAAAAAGACAAGAAGAGAAGCCAGAGATGCGTCCCATGCTCCTAATCTGCAGCGAGCAGAGAGAGGTTTAGCCGTTCCTGTGGTCAGCCAGCTCACTGTGGTCTCACCACAGACTGGGAGAACAAATGTCACCCTCCAGAAGAGGGACAAAAGAGATCATCCAAAGGGAATTTATATAAAGTGATTAAGTTAGCAGTAGTGTAGGCTTAGTGTTCAGACCTTCTTCTTAATTCCAGCTGGTACTGAGGTTTCAAAACAGCCAGAAATATTTAGGTACCTGCAGACTGACCTGCAAACCAGTTTCCTAAAAACTGGAAGTCTGTGTGGGAAAGATAAGCTGTGGACAAAACACAAGCAACACAATACTCAGCAAGCAGGCTACTGAATGACCCATTTCTTATAAGCTGGACTAAAATGCACTTTAAAATGGAAGTTTTTGGACTCTACGTTTTCATACAAATTTAGCATTTGACTATCTTTCCATGCTGAGAGGTCTGAAAGGTAGAGCAAAGACAGCAGGAAGAATAAACTAAACACATCTTTCTCTTCCACCTGCCTCAGCTCAGGTGAGCAGAGAAAAAAGAAATTCAAAGAAGTTAGAATGCCCAAGGGAGTGTGTGTAGTCAGAGGAGTGTGGCACACAGGGCCAGCACAGCACAGCTGTCAGACACCGCCCCACATCAAAGCAGCTTCCCCATTCCTGAATCCAAACCCATTCCCCGAGGGACAGGAGGGGTTCCTGAGCCTGACAGATGTGGGAGGAGGATGCAAGGTGCCAGCTGCCTGTCCCTGTGGGGTGGTGTGGAGGTGTGCTGTGCCTCTGTGCCCACCCAAAACTCAGGCTCTCCGTGCAGCTGTTGATAAGGGTCACTTACACAGGGACATGACCCCATCAGGAGGCAGCTTGAGGTCACCAGCCTCACTGTCCAGAGCCTACATGGACAGCCCTTGTCCATAACAACCTCCTGGCATCAGCTTCAGGGCTATGAGATGGTGACACAAAGCCTTGGAAATCAGTATCAACTCCATCAATCCTGTGGTTTTGAAATATAAATTTTAATTTAAATGTGCAGCTAAAGTCTGGTGTATTGCTGGACCAGGAAGCCAACCCAATGTGCTGTAAAATAACAACTGAACAGGAGACTGCCCAATGTCTAAGAAAAGCAGGTCTAAAATTAAGAAACCTTTTAAATATTGCACTAGTCCCTGATACCAGTAGTGAGTCCATGTATACTTACACACATCTCTGAACAACAGTTCAAAGAATGCAAGCTAGTGTGGCTTCCAAGAAGGGTTAAAAAGTTAATTTTAGATAAAGCCCTGCTACCAAGTTTATTTTATGTTTTTCCAATGGAACATCCCATTTTCAAGAAATGCTCCAGTATTCCAGGGCATCCAGCACCCTGCAGTAATTCCACTATTTCAAGGACAGTTACTACAAAGCTGATGTAAAGCTCATCTGACATAGAGTCCTTGCAGGTGCCATTATTGAAAGTGTGAGCTTGGAATTGGAGAACACTGGAGAACACAAATCTCAATAGGAAAGTATTAAAGATTAATTAACTTTATCCAACATCACTTCTTGACTTTTTTTCATCATTCCTGCAAGTAGATTGTGTCATTCATCACTCAGAAGCATTCAGTATTTTCTATTTTATATTACAATGCAGAATCTAATCACTCAGCTACCCAGACTATCATGTAATATCTTTCTCCTTGTGAAGGGACTATGCAGAATATTTGAGGCTGGAGCTGTTTTAAATAGTTTCCATTGCTCTGTGTACACAGCCTATGGTTTTTCCTTCTTATCCTCCAGCACTTTTCCATTGCAGCTTTCAAACATCACACAGTGCCTTATGCACCTATCAGCTCTCCTATAGTGTGGAGTAAATTTTGGTTTCATGTTGGCATAATCCCACTAAAGCCAGAAGGATTGCCTGGGTTTATCTGAGATCAGAAGACAGCCTCAAGTTGGGCTGAGCTACATAAGTGTTTGGAAAGAGCAATTATGTTCTGCAGGGAAAGACAAGGGTTTCAGAATTTAGACTGACATGGGAGTTAATATTCCCTGCACAAGCACATGCTAACTACTGTTGCTACTTGGCCTTGGGAGATATTTTTGCTGAGAATGTAATTTTTTTTTTTTTTTTTTGCATTGGAGACTGCCAAATTGCTGATCATTTAGAGTTTTCAATAAATAAAGTCAACAGTGCATCTGATATCATTAACAGTAAAGAGAGTGTTCTTTATGGATAGTAGCGATGTATTACAGGAGAATATCCAGATGCTACCAGTGATGATAGATTAAATAGATTAGAAGAGAGGAAAGAAATAAAATTCAACTCAAGGTTTTAGTGCAGCAGCAATGAACTAAAATTCTTATTCTCTTCTTGTCCCAAACGACTTGGCATTGCTTGGGCTCTCAAACAACTGTCATATTTCACACCAGAAATGGTGCATTCTTGTTTAAGTTTGTGTTTTAAATTCAGTTTTGTAAAGCATTGTGGGATTTTCCAGACTGAAAGGCATCATATATAAATTTAAAATATTATTATTATTTCAGCATTATTTATGGCTACCATCTGTTCCTAACTCTGTTACTGTCTCTTCTTTTTAATGTTCTTATTGCCTTGCTTATTACTTGCTAAATTGGTCAGAATTCAGCTCAAGCTATCTTTGAGTTATATGTTCACCTCAATGAGTGCCTGCCAAGAATTATGTTTATGGCATATCTTGCATTGATTTTAGAATTTCTGAAAGTAATAAAGCAGTGAATGAGGTTCCTTTCTTATCACAAATTAAAATCTGTCATATTAATAGAGTAATATAATCCTGTCATCGCTTCCATTTGTTTCTTTCATCAGACTGAGAGGAAAGAGAGGTTAACTTCACATTCATTTGGGCTGTTTGTTTAGAAGACCTAGAGGAAGCTGCTGGTTTATTTTTAAAATCTTCAGGAATAATCACTCCAAACCTAATTCTCCTGCTCCTTTGTGTAAAACAACCTCACTCTATTACCCACACTACTGTCAACTCATGGAGCTCCTCAGGGCTGGGCACTGCTCTTTGCAGCACAAGGACATGAGCAAGCTCTTCATCACCCACAGGGACAATGCAGGATGGGCAGGGGAAGAGCCTGTGCCCACTGCCTTCTGAGGCAGGGTGGGATACACTCCACATCCTCCTGGACACAGCATCTGGAGTGTGGGCAGGTCGTGCACATCCCACAGCACTCTCCATGGCAGAGCTTGGTGGGGTTGGAATTACAGCTGAGCACTGGTTAATGTCTGCAAAGCACAGAGTATTTCCCTCATTCCTGGGAGGGTAACACTGGCACACCACCACAGTTCTGCCTACAGCTACTATTTACTCCATATTTAGTCTTTTAGAAGCTGTCCAAAGCATAAACCTTCACATGAGCTGTTGTCATATCAGCTTTCACAAGCTTCATGCAAACAATAATGAACAATTCAGGGAAAAAGTCTTGGAATACGATTTGTGGGTTTTTATGAGAAACTATGTAGCCGAATCACTGAATAAACTATTACACTCACCAGCAGCCATTGCCACACTACAGCTGCCTGCAATTTTTATTTTCTTGGGTTTAACTTTATAACTCTACTTTCCTTTTTCTTCTTGCTTCCTCTTGGCTGACATATTATATAGCTGCTGAAATGATCCTCTAGCCAGGAATGCTGGATGAGCAGCTGCCTGTGGATTGGTGCCAGCACTGCACTGGAAACTGGAAAGGAGCACAGGCTGGCTTTGCCCCTGTGTCTCCTTCCAGACAGATAAAAACCCTGAGTTCCTCGCTGAGATGATGCTCTGGGAGCCCAAGCTTTGCTTCCATCACCCCTGGGGGAACCTCAGCATTTTCAGGAGCTGAGGATGCCAAACTGAGCTTCCTATTTCTCTGTCTGGGTTTGGAGAACGCCAGGCTGAGATCTGTGAGGCATCAATTTAATCCTGACTGCATCTCTCAAAATAAATGTTTTGTGCATTTTTGTAGCAGATCATCCAATAATAGCACATAGCTCCAGCAACTAATGGAGCACAAGTCTGCTTCCAATGTGTCAGATAATAATTGTGCTGTAACACCACAGCGCATACATGAATAAATACAATTCCAAATTCAATGAGATATTTTCCTTCTGCTGCTCCTCCTGCCGCAAATGAATACACCAGCAATTAATTACCATGCTCAGCAACTCCCTGCAGCAATTGTGTAATAGAATCATTTTCAGTCCCTTGTCTCGTAACCTTTGAGATAAGTTTCATGGGTCTGGAATGGCAAGCATAAAAATATATGGGTTTGTTCATTTAGTGTTTGTAAATGTTACAGCTCTCAGATACCAGCCATAACTTTCTCCAAGTCCTACTCCACTGGTTATAAATCCTGTAGTACATTTGAATACTGGGATCATTTGAGCTCACAACTGAAGTTAAGGAATCTCCCTCAATTGGAGATATTTGCACTTTACTTTTTATGGTAAAACTTATATATTACTTTTTATGGTAAAACTTATATGTTACTAGTATTTGAGAAATTGATATTGATTCTTACTAGCTGTCAACCATTTAAGTGGTTAAGACTACATCAGTGTATTCCAGCCTCATAAAGGCACTGCAAGTGCTGCCACCGACTTCAGTGTAGCCAGTAAAGTCACTATTGTCTATCACTGAAAAAAAATAAAGAATTTAAACCAATATCCTGTCATCACACCTCTGCTCTTTTAAACAATTATTTTTAGGATGCACAACTGAAAGTTGCTGAGTTCTTCAGACATTGTGAAAGGACTTCCACATTGAGAAAACCACACAGCTATTTCCTGATGCTATTTTGCAAGCGTTTAAAGTCCAGTGAGGTCACGTGCCTGGAGCTGACAGCACAGCACGGGATGAACACTGAGCAGACACTCTCTAGGTGATGAAATGCAATGCAATCCTGCAAGTGTCTTGATGACAGTATTATCTATGTTGCACACATGGTTCAGAAAAAGCCAACTTTCTCTGGTTCTCCTGGGCAAATGCGAGTCCAAGAGGGGAAAGCATAAGAATTGGGAAAAATAGGTAGGGGGAGCAATTTTTGGAGAAATCCAAGCTTTCTGAATCTGAAATTAGTCCACAGATCCCTGGGGAAATGACTTTCCAGGCTGAATGAGCAGCAAGAGCAGAACTGACAAAGCTGAAAAATAAACCTCCTGAATCTTGCAGACCAGGTTTCAGCCAGGAATTGTACCACATATGAAACATACTAAGAAAAATTAATAAGAAAAAAAGAAACCTGAGCTTTCCAACTGGAAACACAGCATGGCCCTGCGCTTAGAGAAATGGACTGTGACTCAATTCTATTTCTGCTACTACTGGGCTGCACAACCAGAGCTGTCTTCAATGTCATCCTTCAAGACAGCAACTCTCTCCTAGATGTGTAGTGCCCAGGCTTTGCAAACAAACTATTAAAAAATAATTCCAAAACTCCTAAGGTGGCCCTTAAGCCAAGACATCAATAATAGGAGTTAAAACTAGTCATAAAGCATTTTTAAGTTTAAAAAAAACTGGTATATAACTGCTGCTCTCCTCTTTGTACCTAAATCCTCAACCTCACATCTTCATTGTAGAGATTCAGTCAATGGAGTCAGGCAGATTAAAAAAAAAATAAAAGGAAGAAAAAAGAAAGCAGTTTTTTGCACATCACATCAAAAAGCAATCGTTCAGTGACACTTGGTTTGTGAAAGATTTCCTTCAATGGTAGTGCATTACTAACCACTTTTCCATGCTGCCTGAGCCTCTGGAAACAATTGAAACCTGAGAAAACACATGGGATATGTCCTCATTTTCTATCATATTTTCTTAATATGATGGCAGGTGAGTCAGAGTTGAGACTTCATGTGTGCAGGAAGTCTGTGGATCCAACTTTGCTCATCTACAAATAACAGTAAGGCAGAATATTAGGAAGGAAATAAATGTAGGGCTGATTATCAAGAGATCCCATATTTCTGTACATCTCCATGCAACCTTAATTCCTTCATTTGTCTCCTTGTCCATATAGATGGTAACAGATCACAGAAACATTGTAGGGATTAATTATTTAATGTCCTTACTTTGCCTTTGGAAATGTAAAGCTCTCCATGCCCACCAGTTCAGGAGGGTGTCCAAAGGGATTTACAGAAGTACTTAAGCAGGACAAATGCCTATGTCCCACTGACTCTCAAAGACTTCTCATACACCTGACACTATAAATGGAGTAGCAGTAAAGGAGAATGCTGTCCCCCCTTCTCTGTACTGGCCAGGAGCTGGAACAGCTATGTTCTAAAGACTACAGCTTAGTCACAGGCATCCTCTTTGCTCCTGACTGACACGCTGATCTGAACTTGGGTACCAGGCCTCAAACCAACCCCTAAAATCAACACGAAGCTCAAGCTCTTCAGGTGCTGCTGTGCAGGCAGGGTTTGTTACCTGAATGAGAACAACTGCTGAACACAGTGCTGGACACCACCAAATGGACACACAGAGTGACAATAATGTGCTGCAGAGGGACAACCTGCCAGGTGTTCTGCTGGATCTACCACCTGTTTGAATTTTCTTGGATTACTCTGTTGCTCTGAAATAACTGGCATGTACAGATGCCAACATGCAGGACCCCTCCCAAACCAGAGCCAGCAATTAACTGACCAGAGCTTTCCTGACTGCATAAAGCTGCTGTTACAACAGGTTGCAATTGTTCTATTAAATTCAAATTAAGACATTATTTCTAAGCTGCTTTAACCAACAGCTCAGAAACCTTGTAAGAAGAGTTCAGAGATAACAAAACTAGGCAAGTTCTTCCAGTCAGTACTGCTGATCAGTGGCTCAGCCTAAAATGACCAAAGGTGTGTGTGAAGACTGAACAGACCCAGCTACAACCAAATGCCTCAAGTACAAATACAGGTGAAGGTCAGCTGCCCATAGGTATCCACTCTTTCTTGGGTAGGTTTTGGAGTTTTGCATTGAACTGTCCATAATGTGGCAATTTTGGGCCACCTGCACCCAAGTGACCTGCTGTCCTGTGTCTAACATAAGCCTTACCCCTGGATGGAACAGAGGATGGACCCTACCAGCAGTTAGGAGTTAAAAACCTGGTTCTGTCATCAGAGATGCAAAGTGAAGGATAAAAAGAAGAGGCTTAAATTACTTTGAAATAAACTAGAGAAACTGGCTAGTGCAGAATGCAGCACCTGCTTTGCTCTCTGGTAGGCTCTGCATCTTACCAGGAGCAGAAAATGGTAGAGCTCAGGGCTTTTTCCCTTGATTATTGCATGTATCCAGGTGGAACTTGAATTTTACAAGTCTTCAAGCCCAAACTGTCTTAGGAGCTGTCTGTTTAAAAGAACATATTTCTCTTTGCACATTTTGGTCAGCACTGCAATCAAGGGAGCCACATATGCTGGATCCTATTCAACTTAATAGATAGAAATTTGGCAGTCAAGTGTTCTCCATATGGGGATTTCAGCTGTAGAAAAGCTTCTGCCTTTGCTATAAAATAGACTGGGGAGTGTTCCTTTCCAGAGGAAGCTGCCTCTTCATCTAGATGGTTGAGGAGAACTGGATTCAAAAGCGAGCTGGCTCTGCACGTGGAATTAAACACAAGATTAAAAAAACACCCAATGCTGGATTTCAAAGGGTGTTTGGGATGTTCCCCTGAAATTCTGAGGAGTTATTACCCATTTTTTCTTGACTGTATTTTTAGTTTAGATTTTATCATAGGCACCCAGGGAAACAGATTGTCACATCCATCAAATACAACTGGTAATGAATAAATGTGTCTTTCCAGTCAATGAAGGAACTGTGAAGGTTCAGTATACTGTTGGAAGATTCAACAATCTAACAAAAACTCAACAAGTTATTTCACCAAACAAAATTATACTGGAATAAATGTACAAATACATTTTCTCAATATGGTGCGGGTATAATGCCTCCATTGTACACCCTTCTCTCCCATCAAAACCTAGAAGTTTAGCCTGAAATAATTAATTTCTGTAGGCAAAGCCTAACATTTCCATAGTTGCCAAAGGGAAATCAAAGAACAATTGTAAGGACAGGGAAAAAACCTCACAATGAGATTGCTGGGAATAATTCCAATAGCATGAAATTAATGTAAATCACAAATAGCTCCTGTGAAGCTAAAGTAAGGATCTGTGAGAAACCAGAATCAAGTCCAATAAGTTAAGTATGAATCAGTGAGAAAAGAAAAACAAAAGCATTACCACAACAGAGAGATTTAATAACGTAGTAAATTAATATTAACGCTGAATGATCACTAAAGGAATAAATACTTCCCTAGTAAAATTCAAGTCATATGGTAGTAGTTTCTTGCAGGAATGGTATAAATCATAATGATTATCTTGTCTCAGCAAATCCTACGGAAGCTACACAATCCAAATGGATCCCACTATAGCTTTCAGAGGATGCCTCTTTCTGAGCTGGGTCACCTGGAATAATGGATGGTATCCCGATGGTTATCAGCCAAACCAGACACACAGAAACCTACCTAGACTCTCTTAATTCTCCTGCTCCATCACTCTAAATGTGTGCAAGTCTCTTTTCTTAAATGGTTTTGTGGCAGCTTCTCAAGGAAGAATAGCCAGGGGCACAGTGTGTCTTGCACAAAGCAAGCAATTACAATTATTTCTCTGCTGCTTTTACATAATTGATATTATTAATGTTTTTAGGCTCAAAATTAATAAAAACCACATGCAACTCATTGGAGGATTTGTTCTTCATGATTTGGGCTCATTAAAAGAACTGAAAATATTACACTTAACTAGTTTATTTCAGACAATGGTGCACTCTTTGAAGGTGTTTGTGTCTTTCCAGCATAGGATGGGATGAATTAAAATGTGTAAGATGTTCTGAGGTTCCTGTGTTTTCTCAGGAACCCTGCTTTGGTGAGGCATTGGCTTTTGTTGTCTAAACGGGCTCAGATACGTCATTCTTATTACCAAGGCTTATTTAATTCATTTACTAGGTCATTGCTTGGGATAATATATGCAAATTGTACATATTAAGAGTGATATGAATTACATCAAGCATTGCCATTTATGTTGAAAATTCATCAAATGTTAATGTAAAATCTATAAATAGAAAGAATAAAATAATAATAAAACATGAGTGTGCTGCAAGCATAAAAATGAAGACCCTTAACTGCTCATTTATTAAGCAAATAAGGACAGTACATCCTCAGCCAGGGAGAAAACAGACACCAGAAAATGACTGTGTGCCACACTGACACTGATAACCATTTAAATCAGGCCTCTAGGATTCTGACAGGGCATGTGCTGGTGAACGAGGAAATGAAAATTCATGTCATAAAGGAATTCCAACAACTGTGCTGGTTAGAAAGTGGTAGGAGAGATTCAAAAAATAAGCCCACGGATTTAGTCTTTATGACAAAGCTAATCACAGATTGCTTGGGCACTCCACCAAACAGTCGGGGAAGACTATAAAGCCAAGATCAGTGTTTTATATCATTTTGAGCCTGTATTTCATAATTCTGTGATTCAAATGTTTGTGTTTGCAGGTACACCCAGGGATGTTACTGGCTAGTCATAAAGTGCTCTGAATCTGTAACAAATCATTTTTCTCACTTTGTAAGAACAAATAGTGACTTATCATTCTAGTATCTGGTGAAGAAACATCCACAGAATCTCATATATCCCTACATAATTCGGCATAACTGGCAGGCTTTTCTAAAACAGAATAACTGAATAACAATGAAGGCCATTAATGATTAGGAACATTACAGAGTGAAAAATTAGCAATATACTTTCTTGTACTCATTGGTTGCTTATAAGACCAGAATTTCTGTGGGAATCATGCACATTTATTAGTTGGGGAGAGGATATCAGGGTAAGTTATTTGAATTTTCGCTCTTACAAAAAAAGTTCTCATTGTGTAGCCTGAATTGTTACACTTCAGAAATACAGCCAACATCTCCCTTTTTTCCTAGTGATTCATATACTGTTCCCATACTAAATAGTTTTAAATCAAGTTCTCCTTTTCCCATACATTGATAACCATTAACACCATCCATACATTCTTTCAGCAATCAGCCATTGCTGTTCTGCATGTTAATTTTGCTCTTATAGCTGCTGTTTTAAATAAAGCCGTTTTTAGTTTTCTTTAAAATTCCAGATGCCATTCATTTCTTTTATCAGCCTCTAACAGAAAACATACCTAGAGCCTTCTCAATCCATATTGCTGGCCTTTATAAATCTCAATCATAAAACAGTGAAGCGATGCTTAACATCTGCTCATCCTTGTAACAGAGAGGGGGAAAAGGCCCCGCTCCTCCAATGGAAGTTGTGCAGATTTCCCAGACAGGCTCGTGTTCTGTGCTCTGTGTTGCACAAGCAGAATAATAAAACACTGACACTTAATTCCGCTAACAAACAAGTTTATATGAGTGCAGTCTTCTCAAATATGAGCTGCTCTTCCTGGTTTGCATTTGCCCATTTTGAAATGCACCATTTGTGTCACCACAGAAGGCCAAATCCTGCAGTGCTGGTTTATTTCTAATAAATATCACTTCTGAAAAGTCTAACTTAGATCCAGGTTAGTGACATTACCTGGATAAGATAATTAAACACAAAGAAGGTAGCCTCCCTCCTTCTCAGCTAGACTTATAGGGTACGTGCCCAAGTCACAATTGCAAAGTGTTATACAAAATATATTTAGTATCTTTATAGGTCAAGAAAGACAACATTCCTTTGGTTAGGTTGATTACATTTGGCAGGTACAATAGGAAAGAGAACCAATTTTACTGATGCTTAGACAAACCCTAAAGCACAGAACAAAAACTCTATTCCTGCACTTAAATGTGACAGGATATATGATTGTGCTTTATATGGAAATTCCATTTTTAAATACTTCATAAAGAGGAATAATTATTAATGTGTCCATTAAAACATTAATAAAGTGTTACAAACTGCTATTTCTTAATAGACTGCTATAAGGGTGGTTTCTACTGCCTCTTCCCATAGACTTTGGTTTCTTCCCTACAATTCCTATTGCTGCTGCTCAGTTTATTAACCCCATGTAAACAAAACATTAAAGCAAAATGTTACCAGATGTTTCAAAGAATCTATGAAAACCCTCCCTTAGGTTCTTTAGGCTTGAGTCATTAATCTACAAATTCTTTGGTTTCTTTTCTACTTAAACATTATAGGATTTTTCCAAAAGGATTTGGTACTCTCAAAGGTAAAATCTTGCTCGCCTATTAATGCATGAAATCTCACTAAAGTCACTGAAACTACTCGTGTGAAAAGACATCCTCAAGTTCATTATGGAAAGATTAGCCACTTGGGCTTAAGGAAACTGTACACAAAGCACCACAGCAGAGAGAAGTAGTTTCAGTCTTCCTCATCTACATGCAAAGCAAATTCTTCCACCATTTGCTTCCAATTTGATAACTGAGCAAAAGCATAATAATAAATAACTCAAAAGAGAGAAAAAAAAGTAATTTACTTTAATAAACCACAGCTTCAGCCTATGGGCACCCAAGGATCGATTTCTTGTGTCACCCCACAGGGAAGGGAGGAGCTGCTGTGGAGACCTCCATCCCCTCATCTCACTTCACGCATTGCCCAGCCACTTTCTCCAGCTGTGGATACCTGGATGGTGCAGAGCAGCTCAAGAATTGGAAGAAAATTTAATCAAAGGCAAAAGAAAAGCCCAAAATAAAACAGAATCCTACACATCCCAATATAGATATTCTTAAAGGGGTCCAACGCAGTTCTATTTCCCAAAGAGGAAAACCCAGACCAAGACCCCACAGCCTCTCCTCCGGGCTGCCTAGAGGAAGGACTGTGCTTCCCAAAAGATGACTGGAATGGTTGGGAAATGCTGAGCCTTCCACAAAGGAACTAAAAAAATGAAAAAGCTGCTTCCTGTTGGCAGGCTCCCAGCAGAAGATACTGGCAGTCATGTTCCCTTCCTGTCCCCTCCCTCCCTTCCCTGCAGGCTCAGGAAGCTGCGGCTCCGGGCTGCACCAGGAGACTCTCCCTGTTCCCATGGCCAGAAATCTGCAAGGATTTTGGCATGGCTGTGTTAACCCTTAGAGCAGAGCTCTGCATCTTGTAGTCCAGGCACCACAGAAAAACCCCTTTTCTAAAACCCTGCCCACAAATTAAAACGATGAGTAACTCCATGGGGGTGTGAAGCAACACCCCACCTACGTTATTTAATCTCTAGGTGCCACATCACCCCAGGATCACCTCAGGCTGATGTCACATCCAGCTGCTGAAAAATGCTAAAAACATTTAGCATGTGGCACAGGGTGAACCTGGAAAACCTGGCTGTGGGTACCATTTCTGACCCTGACCTGCACAGAAAAGCTGCTGTGGTGCCACAGCAAGGAGACAGCAGGGACTGGGGGCTATAAATACAGATTGCACAAGGAAAGGCTCACACATCCCTCTGGAGACCTCAACTGGAGACAAGTTCCTAAGAAATGAGCCCTGCAAAAGAGAAGGTGCACAGGGAAAAAAGCAAATTGCTCAGAAAAAAATAAAAACAGTTACCATATGGAGAAAGTGTCATCAAAATTACCAGGCAAGACAGCAAGAGGCTGGCACAGGCAGTTCTAACGAAAGCACTCTAAAACTGGTAATTTAAAAAATGGTGTCCTCTTTATACATTAGTGGGGATTTTAGCATTTTATGGAGAAAGTAAGGTGGAGGAATTTTGGCAAAATTCCAGGAAAAAAGAGTTAAAAAAATATATTAACTTCTCTTTAAAATTCTTTTTTCCTTAAAATATATCTCCACTAACTATTCATATCTCTTCTGAAACCCAAATATTTACTACATTTATTACTATTTAATCCCAGTCTCACCAAAACTGATGGAGATTTTGCCAGGCTTTGTCTTCATTGATGCAGAACCTCTTGCAGAATATTCTCACTTTTTTCCTAAGAAAAGTTTGAACCCTTGTCTAGGACACACCTGAACATCCATGTATAAGTAGTTATGATCTACTCAGTTATGGAGAGGTTTAAATTTTGATTTGGAGGACAAGTATAACAAAAACCCTGAAAAAGAGGAAATAGCTTGTTATTGCTTATTAAATTAATTCACTATTACTGGTCTCATACAAGGTAATTAAGTAAACTCTTAAAAGTTTATTAGACAGATTTGCCGCTCCATCCATCAGAGCAGGGGAGAAGTTTTATGAACATGAAATAATATTTTTCCTTAAAACCAGAATTGTACCATTGTCCATATTCCCACTGAGGAAAGGAAAATTCATGGTAAGGTTAAAAAACCAGTGACTTGCTTCATGGAACAGAATCTGGACATCTGAAGTGTCTCTGACCCTGTGGCAGAGTTTCAGCCACACTTTAAAATCAGAAGCCCTCCTGAGCTGGTGGCAGCAGTGCTATTATCCATTACAAGGCTGCAGCAATGAAACCACGTGAAATCTGGCACAGGGCCCAGAGCTCAGCGAGGCTGTTGCAGACTGGGCTGACACTGACATATATTCTCTGCTTTCCTCACAAGTGTTCTAAGTTTTCGTGGCTGCAGCAGAGCCCCCACAATGCTGTGCTCTGCTCTGAAAAAGGCTGATCCTCAGCAGTGTGGGGTGGTGCAGCCAGGAGCTGAGCATGTCCTACAAGGGGCAGAAAGGACCCAGGATCACTTTTTATCACTGATATGGTGAGTATTGGCCAATTGATTATTGGCTACACAGATCAAGAGGAGCCTCAGGACATACCAGTTTTCTATGCAATGATAACAACCTAAGTTCAGGGGATGGACATTAATGTGCATTTAGAATATAAAAAAAGCACAGCTGAATAATGCATCATGATGCTTTTTATCATAGTTTTTCTTTCAAAAAAAAAGGAGACATAGGAAAGCAATTATAAGCTATTTTGATGGGCTCATAATCATCATTTTCCATAGAAACTTCAGAGCATGTCAATGGAATATACAGAAATATCTGAAATGCTAATTGTCACTACATAATTGCTACAAGGCTGAAACATGTTAACTAGGAACTATCTGGGCACTCAAGCAACCACATCTTCGAAAATAATGCAGAGAAGGCACTTCAGTCCTCTTCTGCAAACCTAATCAAGTACTGTGCAAAGAAAAACATGACACCAGAGTCAGATGAACACAGCAGCTCTGGAGGCACACACTGCAGAACAGAATTTATCTAAACAATGGTACAATTCTGCTTTTAAGGAAAAAAATCATTTCACATTCATTAAAAAACAACCCTGCTCAGATGGATGGGGTGGCAAATGATCTGTCTTAAGAATTTTTAAAAGTAGTTTTAAGGACTGGGATTTTTTTTCTCCCAAGCAAAATCAAAGGCTGAGAAGATGAAGCTACTGTTTCCAGATCTACATATGGGACATAAGTAGAGATCCTTAAGCAAAAAGACAGTGTTAGCATTAATCATAAATAAGTTGCAGAAATCTGAAGGACTTTTCTAATAACCAATGAAATTCTGAAAGAAATTTCTAATAGGAGTCATGGGAAATGGAAAAATCTAGCTGGATTTTGAATAGATATTCTATGTTTCTATGGAGCTTTAGCAGTGAAGAGGAGCACAAATAAAGTACTGTTCTTGTAAATAAATTACTTGCTAATTTGACAAAATGAACATCAATTTGGCATTGGTAAAATTTGCAACAATTTGAAAAATTTAAAAATAAAACTACCAGGAGACACAACCTCCCTTGAGCTTCATAGTTATTTCTCTACATTGGGCAAAAGTTACTCCCACAGCAAACGTGTTTCCAGTTCAACTTCTTTCAAATACAAAAGCTCTCAGTTTAAATATGACCACCACATAGTTTTGAAAAGAAATGATAATAAAAAAATACCATCCTTTCTTTTATTCAACTACCTAAGAATAGAAATTACTTCTAAACAGAAAAATTTGCTGGCTAACCTGAGGTGGTGGGTCCTTGTCAGCTAATCACATCACACTTACCTGACTGTCAAATGTTAAAGCAGTAGATTACCCAGGAAAATACAATACTTGCTATTTAAGGTTCTAAATGTTGGTTTAAAGTGAGCATCTTCACAAGAAAAATGACTTTTTTTTATATCAACCTACACTTCTAACCACAGAAAACTGTAGAGTCTTCATTTAATTAGAAATTATCAATTTCTTGCACAATTGTGAGTCTGTCTTGCAATGTCATTACAAAACATCTTCGCTATTTTGCTTGTTATTTGTAGTCATTCTTGAAATCTCTGTAATTAGTTATAGAGTGTCTAAATGTCAGTGTGTTCCATCTGATATCTGTCTCCTGGGGTTGGATTTCCCGGCTGCGTTGCTCCTCCAGTTGGCAGCCAGGCTGAGTAAATTCAGGGATTCCATTAGAGTGGCAGCAAAATATAAAGAACAAAGAATGGTTCAGTCATTGATTTCCCATTACTTTTCCATCAGATTGAAATAGTACACTTGGCTACTACCACCAAAAAGACCTTGTTTTATTCTGGGTAACTCCTATTTAGATTGATTTGCCCTAAAACAGAATTTTTATAATTGGTCTTTCCTGTTCTAAGTGTGCCTTTAGGGAGGAATTCCCAACACTGGAGGAGGAACACCCGCCATACCTTTATGAGAAGTTGCAGTTGAAGAGCTCAAAACCCCCACCAGAAAGGGACATAAGAACCAAACTCCCATAAATGTGTTGAATTCCCAAGGAATGGGCACCTGCATTGTTTTGAAACAGATGTTCAATTAAAATACTAACAATGAACCAAAATCTACTACTATATTTCAAATATAGCCATTGGTAGAAGACCAATCCACAACTCGGAATGAGTAGAAATATCTTTATTTATTTTGGTTTGTTCCATTTATTTTTGGTAGTTTCTTTGCTCTTATCTGGCAATACTGGCCAGGAGTATCAGACATCCACACTCTCTAATTTTGGTAGCGCTGGATAACTAGAAAACTGAACACACTGCAACTGAAAAGCAATCCAGTTTCATCACCAAAACTGAAATACCCACATGAAATAGACAAACTGCAGGAAGAAAATGAAATTCAGTTCTTCTTTCAGTTGTAGTATCCTAAGGCACAGATTCCAAAATACAATATGTCACCAGCTGCATGCAACAACCCCAGCAGAAACTAACCTCTGCTTGCTCCCTGCTCCCTGGAGGGCAGTGACCAGTAACAGATGCACAAGAAAGACTCTAGGAGCATTCCCCCAGCAACTTGCACAGCTCCTGGCAATCTGCAGTCTGGGGACTTCCTGAGCTGGAGGTTACATCAGCATCTTCCTGTTTAGTAGCCCTCAATGGACCTTTCTTTCATGAATTGTCTAATCATTTTTTAAGCCTATATATATTTTGGCATACGAAACATCCTGTAGCAGTGGATCCCATGACTTAATTGTGTGTTGTGTAAAATGAGTATTTCCTTTAGTTTGCTCTCAATCTGCAGCACAACCAGATTATCTGGTGCCCTGGGGGTGCTGTGCTCAGAGAAATGAACATTTCCACCACTGCCTGGCTATTTAAAACATCAGTCCCAGGATTTCTGAGCACCCTCTTTCCACGCTGATGAGTCTTAAGACTGTTTGTGTCTCTTACATGGCCATTCATAGTTGACCATTCTAAATATCTCTGCCTTTCCTAATTCTATATTGATTTTTTGAAGATAGGACTGCATATCTAGACAGGATGGATGGATGGATGGATGGGCTGAGGCCAAACATATCAGGTTCAACAAGGTGAAGTTCCAGGTGCTGTCCTTGGGTCACAAAACCCCTGTGCAGCTCTCAAGGCTTGGGGAAGAGTGGCTGGAAAGTGCCCACTGGGAAAGGACCTGGAGGTGCTGGTTGGCAGTGGCTGAACATGAGACAGCTGTGCCCAGGTGGGCCGGAGGGGCAATGGCACCTGGCTTGGATCGAAAACAGAATGGCCAGCAGGACCAGGGCAGTGATTGTCCCTCTGTGCTGGCACTGGTGAGGCCACACCTCGAGTGCTGTGTCCTTTTCTGGGCCCCTCCATTCAGGAAGGACTTTGAGGGACTGCAGTGGGTCCAGAGAAAGGAACAGAGCTGGGGAAAGGGCTGGAGCATGAGCCTGACCAGGAGTGGATGAGGGATCTGGGGGGCTCAGCTTGGAGAAAAGAAGGCTCAGGAGGGATCTTCTGGCTCTCCACAAATCACTGAGAGGAGAATGGAGCCAGGTGGGGGTTGGGCTCTGCTCCCAGGGAACAAGGAACAGGATAAGAAGAAAAAGCTTCAAGCTGTGCAAGGAGAGTTTCAGATTGGACATCAGGAAGAATTTCTTCACCGAAAGAGTTGTCAAGCATCGGGATGCTGCCCAGGGTAGTGGTGGAGTCACCAATCCCAAAAGTACCCAAGAAACAACTGCACATGGCACTCAGTGCTATGGTTTAGTTGACAAGCTGGTGTTGGTTAAAGATTGGACTTGATGATCTTGGAGGTCTTTTCCAACCTCAATGATTGTATGACTGTTCTATAAACACAGAATGTAAATGTGCCATTGAGTACACTGGCATACAGCAATTTTTATAGCATTTCCCATTTCCTTACTAATTATTCCAAATATTTTCTTAGCCCTTTTCACTGCACCAAAGCGTTGAGTTGCATTTTCAGAGAACTACTCATGTCCAAACACTTCTCTCAGCTTTAATTTTGACTAAAATCTTCTAAACTAATTTAACACCAGAAAAGCTGACCAACTTACTGTTCCTGATCAATTATTTTGTTCAGCTATGAATGTATTAAATAGAGAAGATTCCTAAACCAGATGTCTGGAAGAAAGCACCAGTTCTCCTTCTGATGAAAAATGAGAAAATTTATTTCATCTCTGTTCTATCTGCTTCTCATTTTGATTTATTGTAGTATCTCCCCTACCAGCACCTGAACACAAGGCAGGTCTTCAGCCTTGGCACCGTAAAAGAAAAGCAAACTTTCCTCCAGAGTGAACACCAGTGCAAATAACTCTTTCAGCTTTTTGCTATGTCATTCTTCATGCATGTGTATTTTACACATATATTGGCTGTGCAGCTCCTCTGGCAGAATCTCTTCTCTGGAGAAAAGGGTTTTTTTCTTCAACAATTTTATGCCTTTAGCAAGTTGTTCCTCAAAATCTTCTTAGGTCTGCCCACGGTTTTATATTTATATATGGTCTGGTTTTATATTTAACCAGTCAAGGTTATGCTCTTTTTCCAACTTCCATTTTCAGCCAGATGCTTTTTCATTTATAAAAGCCTCCTTTTGCTCTACTGTTTAATTTTGCTGCTCCTTCTTGATAGTGGTATATATTTACTCAAAGCCTCTAAAATAGCATAACAGCCCTAAGAAATATTTACAAGCACTACCACTAACTCAGTCTATAATACAGTTATATATATATACATTACTTTGAAACATGCTTTTTAATGCAATGAAAGTATAAACAAGGCATTCTATTGCTTGTACTAGAAAAATAGCATTGTTATTAATTTGGGAGGGGTTTTAACATTGACATTGAAACACTCGCAACTACCTAACAAGAGGATTAGAGACCTGAGGCATACATCACCAGGAATGGAAACTTTCACATCCAGCATATTTATTCCCTGAGACTCCATAAATGAAAAAAAGGTGCCTTCCTTCATCTTCTTTGGTGAATTATTGATTAGCTCTGCCTTAGAAGTGCCCATTTCTCTCCACTGATTGCAGGGGGAGTTTGGATAATGAGCTCTTACATTGACACCTATGTTGTAGGTATTTAAAACTGGCCAACATAAATCCTGCCAAGAGGAAACTTGGTTTGACTCTTTACTACTCACTCTGTGCTGGCAAGGAAGATGACATAGTGTGGGAGAAGTGGCATTCTGTCATTACTATTAGAAGATACTTCTGTACCTGGAGTGATGGTCTGTATCTTCTCACAGATTTAAAAAACACTGCAACCCGATTTAAGTCAGTTGGCTGCTGGGCAGCCACCTGAAAGAAAGGCCTGGTGTTGCAGAGAGCCAGAACAATGTTTCAAGAATAGATGGATTTTCAACCTGTTAGGTGGAAACATGGTAGTGATTATTTATTTTAGAATTGTAGAGCCTGGACTCCTTGATCCTCATGATTTTCAGATATATAGCCAGGGCAGAAGATTTCATTAACTGCCACTGATGTGGAATTTATATTTCCACCTGTGGCCACAGCATTTATTCTCACCATTGTGTTGGGAAGTGGCCCTTGGTCATTCCCAGCTTCTTAGCCAAGCAATGTAAAACTACAGTCAGCAGGTTCTCTGCCAGTTTTTTTCAGCTGTAACTCTAACTGGAGCTGCTTTTGGCACTGACCTTTTCCATTACTTGCAAACAAGGTCAGCATTTTTTGTGAGCCTTTTACAGTACTCTCCTACAGGTCAGTAGGCCTGTGGCTTTGCCCCCTAATGTTTGTCATGTTGGCAACAACTGTGCTCTTGGAGCCCAAGAATGGAACTCTTGCAACTGATGAAATTGAGGAATATATCTTTCTTTCATGGCCACTTTCAGATATACTTCAAAGACAACTCTCCTCAGGCTTCTACCATCAGAGACTTTGAGCACCTATGGAGAGTAATAGAAGCTGAAGGTTGCTATAGAAATTGCTGTATTAACTACTGTTCCATGGATTGCATCCTCTGTTGGATCCCCATTCTCCTCAAACTGAAAGCAGTGGCTGAACTGCAGCATTATTTATTTGTGGGGAAGGGTAAGATTCACAGGAAACCCTGGACAAGCTTGTAAATAATTTTTCTGAGATAAATGAAATATGTCATTTGTCCTTAATGATCTCTCTCTGCCAGCACAGAAAGACAGCAAAATAAAGCACTTTGCAACATATCAGTGGAAGTGAAGAAATTTTCTTGTCATCCTCAACAGAATACAACAGAACAAACACACAAAATACAACGGAACTGCTCCAGGTGCTAGCAGGTTCCAGCTGTCATTGAAAGTTTCTCATGATGTGGAAGGCTTAGGAGGCACATGTATCTGCAGGACTGGAGACATTTAATTTCTGTAAGTATCTGAATCCTTTTACCTCTGCAGTTCAACTCTCATTTTTAGTCTAGATGATTCCATGGAAACATCACCACCATTTGTGTCTTGTGCATTTGCTCATTTTCTGCTTTTCCAGCACACGCAGTCCAGAGTCTCTCAATCATACATATTTTCTCTCTCCAATATTATGTTCTCTCTTCTACACAAACCCACTATAACATTAAAGCCCAGCATCCAGTACCTGCAGTTCCTGCTCTTCTCTCACAGCATCATTCACATCAAACACTGGCAGCAAAGCAGGAGGCACAGGCACACAAAACACGTCAAGAGAGGAAAGAAGAAGACCTTAGAAGTCTATAAAATGCCTGATAGTACTGCCATTAAATAATATTGTGATATTAATTGCAACAGTTTCATGCATTTGAAGAATAAATTGGGCACAAAGTTTAGTGGAAATTCTGCTTCAGATTGGGTTTTGTGTATGCGTGACTTTGAAATATTTAACATTTATCGAACTTTTATTGCAATTACAATGGGGACACTGAGTCAGTAGTATTTGCATCTTTAACAGATCAAATCCAAATTCCTGATATGAACATTTTCCACACTATTTCAGATAATTTCAGGATTTCTGTCCCATTCCTTAAACACACTGGTATCATACAGCCTTCCCTAAAGTGGTCCATGAACTTCCAGTCATTACCATTTACTAATATCATCTGCACAAGGTCAAACCACCCCAATATTTTACCATGTGGGGCCTATTATTGCTGATCTTCTCTCCAAGCAAGCAAGCTAAACTCAGAAGTTGGATGAAGTCCAAATCTTTCCAGTTTTAAATAAACTTTTCTGTTTTGCCATGTTGTTCAATAAAATGTTCCCAAAACAATGGTTTTGTAAATTATAAACAAGTTAGGCATTTAAATAATTAAGTTTGAATGGAGGAACAGAGAATATGTGAAAGGGTCATGTCTTAAGTCAATCAACTAAGACTAATCCTTAATTTTAGTGCTCAGAGAAACTCCCAGCTTCTAAAAAAGATCAAAGTCCAGTTATGCTAAATGATCTGAAGGGTCTTTGCCCTTTACAATTTACAGTTCTGTAACTGGCAGAAGTACAAGGATAAACCAACTAAAATCTTGCACACTGCCTGCCCTTGTAGCATAATTTATTAGCAAGTTTTTCTCTCCTTATTTTCCCATCCTCCTTTTTGATCCAATTGAGAAAGCCAGGGGGTGCTTGGTGGACATGAGGCTGGAGAATACCCCTGGCTGCTCTGTTTATCCCCACAGAGCAACCAGGTACTTCCACTGGACTTTGTCCAGTGTCAAAGAAGCCATAGGTCTATTTAGACATTTTCTGAGTAATAAGCCATTAGTTTGAGTTTTTACTGTAGAAATAAGAAGATAACAACCTTACCTCTCCCAAGAACTTTTTCTCCCCATCCCATCAAACTGCTCTTAAAACCTGGGAGACTGGCAGTGCCAAGCCACAGCCAAAGCATTCAAGGCAGAAATAATGGCAGTGGAGATTAGATGACATTAGTATTTTATGAACTACAACAGGAGTTTGTGATGTAGCATTTCTTAAGCACATCTTGTGATTGTATCATCAATGGAATCAGAACCTTTTCTGTTTGCAAATAAAGAAAATTTACCCCAGTGGAACAATCTACATAAATTCTTATGTACAACAGAAGAACCACATAAAGGACCTAAATTGGCCTTACACAACCTAAGGTGCTGTGCTGGCAGTTTGCACAGAGCATCACTGCAGGGCAAATTTCAGCAGTGGTATGTATTTGCCTATCTTGCATCTAAGGATCTGGGCAAAGCATCCTGCACACAAATATGTACCTCAGGAAAGAGAAGAGGGAGAGAAGCACTAGTTCCTCTTAATGCATGTAGCAGTCATTTGGGAAAACCCCCAAGGACTCTGCTCTGAAAATTATTGGGCAAACGTGTCTGAGAATGTGCATTTCAAGAGTGACATTAGAAGTGAAACTGTATCCATCAAAAGGAACTGGTTTCCTATTTTTATTTTTCTTGCCTTTCATTTTTCACATGTGTAAGCTAGATAATGAAAAGATATTCCAGACCATTTTAGGTATTGCTAGGATGAAGTAAGATTGTTATCTGTTTGAAAGATGATAATTTTTTATTGTCTGCTGGAATAAACAGGTAGCAACTTTTTTGCTTTCCCCTCACGTCCACCTGCCATAAAAATCTTAACATTCTCCAAAGAGCATTCCCCATCCTCCAAATGGAATTCAGCTGGGATTGGTGACTATAGCTATGCTTTTCCTTGAAAAGTTAGAGTGTGCAAATTTTAAGTTATTTTCATGTGGTTTCATATTTTTGTTCTGCTTTGCACCTGTGGAGCGCAAACTAAAAACAACAGCCTCATCTCATCATAAATTTCTTAATTCTCTTCGCCACCCTCTAACCAGTCTTTTTAACCAACAAATCTTTCAGAATGTAGACTAAACTCAGCAAACCAGCCCACTGATACTGGGTCTTACAAATAAATCTCTGTTACAGTCAACAGGCAACTGAAACAATTTCATTTTGTGAGATGTAAAAACTCTTCATTCTGGAATATCAAGAACCATTATGTAAGCTAAAGTCACACTCATTTCACAGCACCAACATTCCTGATGAAGTTTCTTGTACACAAAACATGACTGCTAATTTTCATGAAAAATCCAACCACCACTGTAATGTATTAGTAAAGAAACACCCTCTTCTCTGAGGAATGACAACTCACCTCATCCCTCAAACTACTCTCATGTGAATTTCTCAAACTGTTTTCAGAGCTGAATTGTACTTTCGAGCTCTAAAATTTACATAGACTCATTTTTCAGGGAAAATGTATTTGTGGATTAATGAGCCCAAGGCTGGCTGCATCAGGCTTTGAGTGAAATGGATATGCCATGTGCAATCTAATATTTCTCATACCAGAACGAGGCCACTGGATTTAACCACACTTGAATCATGCAGCATTATGGAGAAAACAGCTTTTGTCAAATCAGCAGTTTTTAACTGATCTCAAAAGATTGGGGTTTTTGCAGTTAATATAATAGCTGATACAAGAACAAAGATGAAACTTATTAAAAATAGAAACCTGTGTAAATATTTCTAAAACCCAAATTTAAATTGGGCAGATTGCCTGAAGTTCTCATTGACTGCAATGGGAAAGACAAATGATTTTCTTGGAAATGGGCCATTTATTAAGTGGCCCAATTCTAGGATTCTCTTTGGACTTCTGAAAGTGTCTTACGTCCTTTCACAGTCCAAGGTCAGAGTTCTGATCAGCTCCTAACACAGTTAATAAAATCTCACCCAGTGAGTCTTACATCAAACCTAAAAACCACATCAGTGTTCCAGAGAATCGCTTGAGCACAGCCCAGCAAACAGACAGGGATCTGCAACATGAAAAGCCATGAAGGTTTTCCAGCCCTCAATTCAAGGCATGGTCCTCATGAGCTGTTGTGTGGCTACACAGCAGCCCTTCCCTTCCCTTCCCTTCCCTTCCCTTCCCTTCCCTTCCCTTCCCTTCCCTTCCCTTCCCTTCCCTTCCCTTCCCTTCCCCCTTCCCTTCCCTTCCCTTCCCTTCCCTTCCCTTCCCTTCCCATATTCAACATTACAAAATGCTCCTCAGCCCAAGTCTTAGGCTTCCAGCTGACCATCATGCAGTAGAGATTGCCTGGAAACAGTGTGACACAGCAATGAGCTACAGAGCTGTCCCTTAGCAAGCGCAAAATTAATAAATATTATAGTTGGCAGGATTTTTAGTTAATTCTCACTGGCCTCAGTTCTGCCTCAGGACTGGCACAGATCTTTGCACCTGCATCCAGTCAACTTACAACAGTGCAGATCTGGCACAGCACAGTTTTGCTAAGCATTGCTAAATAACACAACATGCATTTATTTGAATCCATTTGTCATTACACAAACAGCCACCTTTTGGAACAGCCCTTGCAGCATGACTCTGCTATCTCACAGATTTTCTCAGGACAAAAAAGTAAAAATAATACATCCTCTGCAGCTTTTGCACAGGGATCTGCTTTGGCATGGCACTTCCTTCCCCTGTCCCTGCGAAATGGCAGAAAAGTTTGGAGAGAGAACATTTCATTCTCTGCCATAAAAACAAAGCAACACAGAAATAAAGGAGCAGTAAAGGGAGAAGCCTGCTCTCTTCCCACCTAGAGCACACTGTGATGAGGAGCAGTTGGCTGCAGCACAGCCTCCCAAATGTGGGACAGCTTTCCCAGCACAAATGTGTAACCCTAAAGAGACTTCTACAAGGAGCAAGCCATGGTGGTTTTATTATTATTTATTTTCTATTTTACTAAGATGCTTTGCTCTTTTTGAGTTCACATGGTGACATCTGGAAAAAAAATAAAACCACCTTAGAAACAACCACTGGGTTTATATTTCCTTTTCTTTTCAAAGACACTAATGTAAAGAACAGCATCCCTCTGGCCTGCAGGCACCTCTCCAGCCAGCAATTACAATTGAAAAGAATTACAGCTGCAATCTAGCTGAAGAAATTGTCTTATCTGCTCCATGAATGCACCCTTGGGAGAATTCTTAAATGTTATTTTATATCCCAGGAGAAGAGTAACATAGAGACAATGATGAAAAAGGCATCTGTTTCAGATGTGTGTACTTCTAACCACGAACATGGGCCGTGTGATCTACGCCTATGGATAGTATGACTGCGTTACTAATTAAAATTTTATCATAGGTTGCTCCATATCTTATTCACTGTGTGCAAGCTCAAATGAGACCCAAACACAGTCAGTCCAGAACATCCAGAATAGGTGTTTAAAAATGGTGGAAGGATAGGCCATAAAATTTCTCCCATTTATGAAGAAAGAAGAAAGTCTTTAAATTTATTTGAGTGCTGCCAGCTATGTCTTCCTGTATGGAAGTAGCACAGGTAGTATTTCACCAATATGGACTCTCCCAATGACAAGTAAGACAGGAGATACATTCTGAAAATAAGTTTCAAAGAAATCGATCTTTAAAATCTTCAAGAGAATTTTTCACTAACCACTCTCTTTGCAAAATACATCTCTATTTTTGTAAAGTAAGGTAATACCGAGCCAGTCTGGAAGGAATGAAAATTTTCAGGCTTCTCTCTGGAGTGCCACAGGTTCAACAAAATCTTCTGATAGCGTCATCTTCCAGCATCTCTTCCCTGTTGCTTGGTTCTTGCTCCTTGTGCTTGTACATAAGCATAAGGTACCCGAGACCTCCTTGTCCTTAAAGAAATTACCCCAATCATGATTCAGCCACACCTGAATTATCAACTTGAAATCATTTCAAAATTAGCATTCTTGACTTAGTCCACCCAACGTTAATAAATCTTAAGGAAGATTTAGCTGGCTTAATCTCAAAGTCAGAAAGAAAACTAACAGAAACAGTTTCAATACATGTTTTCTCTGACAGGTTCTAAAAAACCAGAATGAGGTCCCAAGGTATTTGCTCATATTCAGTTAAGTCAGTGGTTAGCCAGCCAAAACACAATAAAGCAAAGTGGCATTTTCTGTTTAATTTGTCGTAGACTTGGGCATAAAGATGGAAGTAATTTGTTCTTCAAACAACCCCACCGATGTAAGCAGTGAGACCGGTTTTACACACATCATCTTCCAAAACACAAGGTTCTAAATCATGTCTCATCCCAGCCCCCAAAAGGCTTGGAGAAACAAGAGCACTCTCATTACAGACCCACCTCCAATCCCACATGTCTGCTCAGTGGTGCTAATGATCTTCAAAGGCGTGGATGGTGAATAAGTCTAGACATGCCAGGAAAGCAGTCCTGGGAAGCTGAGTGCTAAGAGCTGGCAAGAAATTATTAACTGAATAAACTGTTTTGAGGTGCACTGAGCACCTGCATCACTCTTGTCTTCAGTTGATGATATTAGTGTTCACACTTCTTCAAAATCAGTTGTGTCCATACAAAGAAATGCAATGAATTATCATTATTATATCTACACTTAAAATAGTCCATTTTCAATGGTTTTGAGAGACAGTCAAATTACACACTTTTACAAACAATACAGTAATTCAAGACTGAGAAGGTTTATTGCAAACCAGGCCTGGCCTAGGGCCTCTCAGAAGATACTGGCCCCCCTGTCACTCACCCAAGGCACAGGCTGAGAAGAAAACAGACCTGTGTCTGCTCTGTGGCATGAAAAACAGAGCAGAGATGGCCTCACTGGCATCAGCCCCTGCTGAGCCCTGTTGTGGAGACTGAACCCCAAAAGCTGTATGCGTTTGATGCTGTGCCCAAGCTAATTAATGAGCCTCTGTGCAGAGCTTATTTATTAGTCTACTTTCAGTCCTGTGCCGAGTCAGCTTTTTAGTTCACTTCCATACGTGGCATCTGCTGTTGTGGGCACCTCTTCCAGTACATCTAACTCCTGACACATGTCTGTGATACCCCACAGGAACTGGTGCAAAAGCAATGGAATGCTCTTTTTGAAGATAAATTATACAGGGCTTTTACATTTACTATTTACTAAACAAATGCTATATATACAAGGAGCAGAGCTCTGTACCTGTGATGAATGAGAAGTATTTTCTAAAAACTATGCCTCCTTATTTTACAACAGAAAATATAATTCCCTGTTGCTTTCTGCTACTGTTCTTGCTTTAATGTACATTCTCTGCCTGAGTTTTCACTTAAATATTTTTGGGAAAATGATGACATGAATTCAACTTGATATTAACACTGCCATTTTTGTTACAAATAACCAAAGACTGCTGGTTTGAGCCACTGGGCTACAATTCAGAATATACCAGACTATTTTCAAACTCCACAACATATTTCTTGTATGACCAAGAAGAAGCCACAATTTCTTTGTGCCTGTCTTTCCATCCATAAAATAATGAAATAACATTCCCTTGTCCTCTCTGTGTTGCCTTTTTTTTTGAGGGATGATACAGCACCTATTTTAACAGGTCTCAGGTACTGTAAGTAGAGTTTCTCTAGTGGGTAAGAGCCACACAAACACAAATAAAATTCTTCCCAGTGGCCTTTAGTAGGTATTTTTTCAGTATGGTATTGTGAAAAAAATATAAAGCCAGCCAGTGCATTAGGTTTTCTTAAAGTAAATTGAGAACCCCAGAACTCACTCATTAAAATGACATGCTGCTATTTTTGAATAACCATCCAAAATTATATTATTAAAAAACTCTGCATTGCAAATACTTGTCAGCACCGAATTCATTGTCCAGCTCCACAAAGACAGCAGATAAGACACAGCAGATAAGAAAACTGAAACTGTGGATAGAATATTGATTTTGAAACACAGGAAGAAACAAGACAAAATGCAATATAGTATCTTAGCAAGAAAGCAGACACACAGGTATCTCTACATCTTCCAACAAAAGAGAGTGAAAGTTTGTTTGTATGGATTCATTTAGTCTTCCCAATATCCTGTTCAGAAGTGTTTCCTAAGGACTACATGTTACCACACCTAACCTCTCATACTGGGTATATGACAGACAGTCCTTGAGGTGACATCCATTTGTGGACATACAAAGAAATCCAATTTTTTTATTATTATTATTATTATTATTATCATTATCATTATCATTATCATTATCATTATCATTATCATTATCATTATCATTATCATTATTATATCTACACTTAAAATATTGTTTTGGCCAATGGTTTTGAAAGACAAACAGTCAAATTACACACTTCTACAAACAATACAAATACATGAAACCACTTCAATTTAAAGTGACAACTTACAGGGATGTGGCTGCTGCTTTTAACTTACTTAGGATTTGTACCAAATCGTTGAAGCCCAACTGTCTTGCTTTTCTCTCATACAGAAATATTTTAAAAATAACAAAACCCAGCTATGTCGCCAGCTAAAACAGTCTTCAGACTGAACTAGTTCAAATGATATGATACTTCCACTTAACTTAGCTCTCATTCTATTTTTATCTAAACCACTTCATACAATATTCAAAACATGAAAATATGATCAAATTAGAAAGTTAAGAGTACCATGTGGGAAGCCTGAAAACATGGGTTACATTACCAGGTGAAGTTTATTTCTGTCTCCTTTCCTATTCAGTCATTTTGGCTGTGTTTTGGGGCGCTACATTTTTCAAAAGATACAGTCACTAACCAAGAGACATGGAGGATAAGAAGCAGTAAGGGCAAGTGAGTACAAGAATGATAATTAGTGTCACTATTATCAAATTAATTAAGTATAGAGTTGGGCAGAGGGATCTAATCAGAATATATGGCTCCAGCAGATTTAAGCCAGCTGCAATGTTAGACTGATCTTATGAATTTGTCTGGATCTTTTGTTTTGAAACATTTGCCTTTTGAGTGGACTTGTGTTGTAGAATAAAGTAACACAAAGCTGTAAACTCATCAGGATCTCTTTCCTTTTGTGTTCTTTGCTCAACACAATCATACTAACCCAGGGCCCATCTTAGACTTGTAAGTATAGAAATCCTGGCTCTTGTCTTTACTCCTCTCAGCCTCTCTCACTTCTCACCCCTGTAAACAGAGTTCTGCTGGCCAGGGTGAACTTGAATCCAAAATTTTTCCCATTGCTTCTTTATTTGGTCAGCATGTCTGCAGTTCTATTCATGTCTTCTTAAGCTTTGCCTTTGTCTGCCCACCCCACTTCTCCACACCAAGCAGCACATCAGCTCCATTCTGCTTTTTGTCAACAACCAAAAGCAGCAGGTAAAGCTTTTTATCCCTAAGCTTCCCGTTAAGAGCAGGTCAGGAAAAAAGGATGCTTTCTGTAGCTGACCTTGCAAAGTCTGGAGACAAAACCCAAAGACAGAGGTGAGTATGAAGGACAGAACTGGAGGATGTTTGTAGGGGAAACAGAAGGGTTTAGGGGAAAAGCCTTCCTGACCCACGGAGAGAGAGTGGAGTATGGTGGAGGATGTGCAGGTTAGAAGAGTGACTCCACAACAGGGGGAAGGGCACAGCTGAGGAAGGCACTTGGATAGAATTAATATCCCAAAGTCTTGTGGCCATGCACATGTCATATAATGCCACAGGAAAAGGGCCAATTCAGACTCTGAAAAGCAGCATGATTCAGGTCAGCAGATGTAAGAGATGAGCCCAGCTGCAGCACCCCAGGAACACCTCTCAAATTATCTCAAAACATTATCGGTATGTCTCTGACACACATGAAGGAGCTGCAGAAATCGGAAACTTCAAAGAAAAGAACAAGGACTCAGTGTCTTTTTAGAAAAATAGATTATTGTTTTCTAACATTCAACTCATGATTTTTAATCTCTGAGTCTGGCAATACCAAGAATTGCCAGCATTTGTAATACCAAGAACTGCAATTTGTAATACCAAGAATTGCAATACCCTTTAAACTTAGTATCAAGTACCTACTACCTAGTATTTCCCCAGCCTTGTAGCTTCTGCTTTCCTTCTTCTATACTGCTCTTTGCTCATTGCATCAATATTGGCCTTTTGAAGCCCAGCTGGGGAGTTCTGATCCTCTGCTGTGTCCCTGAAAGTGATCACTCACTTACAGGAAGAGGTCAAGCATTTTTGTCCCTGAAGAAATTACAGCCAATGGGGGAGAAGAGAGAATTTCCCTCATTATCCAACTAAATCAAACTGAAAACCTCAGAGTTGGACTGTCCCATTATCATACAATTTTAAGAAGCACCAGACCTGAAATGAGGCTGCTATGAGAAGGATAGACAAGAAGCTACAAGCAGAAGCAAACAGGCCTTTCAGCTGGCAGTGGGAAGCACAGAAAGAGTGACACTCACAATCCAGAGCCTGCTGAAATCAGAGGCTGTCCAAGCACTGTCAGCTTTGGACTCAGCACACCCAGACATTTTTGCCAAAGTGAATAATGCTGCACTGTTTTACAAAATCATGAAAAACAAGCAGACATTGCAGATTGTGAGAGATGAAGAAAAGATAATGGCAATTAACCACACAGAAGAGATCAGCTTCTGTGGACAAAACAGAAACTGGATTGGCAGCAGTTTGCTCAGAAATGTGCTACAGATGTACTTCAGCATCAGGCTACTGAGATTCTGTCACCAATGGCTTTTTGGAAATAAAACAAATCAATAACCAAGAAATTACACTTCACATCAGGTTTAGGGGAACTCCTCTCCCTGTGTGGAGGAGGAATACACAATCATCTCATGCTGGTTTGGGATTTCTAAACACAGAATGAAATGCCACTCATATCAGAATGCTCACAGCATGGAATTACTGTTTAGTGTCATTTCAGAGCACATGACAACGGTATTAACAAGACAGCCATTACAACTGGCTAAGCTCCATTTGAAGTCTTTCTTTTTAACTGCCGAACAGTGGCATGTTATTTCATATTAATTAGCAGCATTAAGCAAATGACAGTGCATGGAACAGGTTCAGGGTAGGTGGGGGTCTGAAAATAAACAGCTCTGTATGCAACCAGCAATCATTACTTACACAAGATCGGCCCCCAACCATAATAACATACCAAATTTTCAGGAAAAAAAAGTGGAGATGTAATTGTCACTTATGGATAAATGTGTTTTGGTTTTAAAAGAGTGTGAATGACTGCAAGGGATTATGTAAAACCACGTTGCAGCTGTAATATTTAAAAAGCTCTAGCTGCAATGTTCTAGATTATAAACTACATGTGATTTCATTTTTATCATTCTGAATGGATTATGATTGAAATGAGTATGTAAAGTAATTGCCCATGTAGGCAATGCACCACCCTCCTCCGCCCCTGAGGCTCTTGTAAACAAAACAAGGTAACTCAAGGGAATATTCAGGGAATAATGTTAGTAAATGAAAAATACACCCTTTTGTCAGTGTCTGTAATTTTTCTGTATTCTTTTGCAGCCAGTATCTGCAGAATCTTTCATTACAAGAACAGTCAGTGTCTGCAGCTATGGGTTGTGGAAACTAATTATTATGTTTCTCCAATAAAAACTTTTGTTCTAAAGAAAGTCATTCAATTGCCACCTATTTTGTACCCATTTACTCTCATCATCATTTTTAGAAAAATCCACCATGCCCAGTGAATGCACATATATATTCATGAAATCCACCTGCTCTCTTTACTCCACAATAGGACTGATTTGGCATATGGTTTCTGTTGTATTCAAAGGTGTCACCATGCTTCATACATTTCATGATAAACACCTTCAAAAAGCCTGACTTTCTGTTTGCTTTGTTTGAGGAGGAAGAGGGGAGAGGGCTCAGTGCTCAGAGGAGAGCCAGGCACCAGGCTGATTGACAGTGTAATAAAATATCCCAATCTTTCTCTGCAATCTCACACAACATAATGTAAGTTGGCATTGCTTCAGTGAAATGAAAGCTGTGACTCTTGACACAGCAGTCACTGCTGCAGCGTGCAGACAGAGTGCCCTGGGTCTGCCAGGTCGAGGCCTCACCAGGTTTGCTAAAATAGGCTTTATATAGGTACAAATATTATTATTGTAATACAAATATTTACTAACAACATCAGAGGGAAAAACCAGAGGGCACAGAGAGAATGCTCAGCCATTAGGCTACAGCCTGATTACTCATCTTAGCACCACTGGTGAGTGTGACCAGGCAAGGCAGAGGGGTCTGGTACCTCTGGGGTCAGAAAGCATCTCTGAGGTGTTTGTGGTCATGACTCCCACAGGGGAGGAGTGGGTTTCGACAGAAGTAACCTGTAAAAAGGTGGCAGCAAGCTCTTCATCAGGAGCTCAGGCTGCCCTCCTGAGTGATTGCCCCTGTTCTTGAGCCCCTTCTGTTCAGTGCCTTTGCCCACAGCCCAACTCAAACCCTGCCAGGAGTTCACAGCTGTATTCCAGCTTCTCCATCTTCTCCACATCAGCAAAGCCAAGGAGGGGCACTTGGTGGGTGAAGGTACCATGATTTTCCTCTGCTGTCAGAGAGCAAATGGGGCATCTAGAATGTGAGAGATGGGAGTCAAAAAGGAAGCACAAATGGGAGTTTTTTCATGGGCATTTTGTTAACAGATGGTCTACAATTTAAACAGGACCTGAAAAGCTCTGGCCAAGCTGATGCAGCACCCAATTTCCTTGGTAAAGGAATAGATGTATTAAGGTCCTTCAACATTCTTAATAGGGAAAGAATAACCTTTTCCCACTTGCCTTTTTCTGTATCAATCATGGGAGTCCTACACATGACTAAAGTACTGGCAGCTTCATTAGATACCAGTATTGCCCACACACACTGCAGACCAAGAAGCTATTCCAGTCTCCAGAAGGTTTTCTCATTTGTCTACAAGTTACTGATCTGTAAGGCTAAGCAGAACATACATGAATTATATGTTCATTTCTGGTAAAGCAAACAACAAAAATGTAAAATTAATTCAATAGCTATAAGACATATTTTGAAGTAAAGTGGTTGTTGTATCCATTTGTTACCTGCTGTAACATGGGTTTGTTTCCACAGCTCGTGGTTGTTTTGATGCCACAGTCGAACATATCAATTTGATCCTATCTCAATCTATGCCATCCCACATGTGTATAGTGATTAATAAAAGGAGCCTTGAGATGGAACAAGTATGAACGTGCTAGCAAAGCACATGGAATGATTTATGGCTACATGAGAAAATTATGATTTACATTATATAAGAGATATTTTCTCAGACTCGGGAAGGGAAGGGCAACTAAGATTTTCCTGGTACTTTTCATTTTCTAATTTCTAAGACTCTTCTTTTTAGAGCTTGTCCACTTTTACAACTATATCAGTTAGTTTAACTGACAATCATAACTCTCCCCATGAGACTTCCTGCTAGATAAAATACAACCCAAACCATGGAAAACAGGAATTACTGTTTTCTACCAGTGCTAAAAATAGCAAAACTAAGGTCAGCTATAGACACCAACATAATGCATACAAGCTGGCTATCAAAAGTCATGTCAAGGACATCTGCCCAAATTACATTTAAATCATACCAACTCTGGCAGATTTTCAAAAAACTCCTTCCAAGAACCTAAAATATCCCATTAATGTAATTAATGTGATAGGCTTTTTTTTTTTTTTTTTTTTTTAAATAGTGGCTTCAAAGAGGTGGCATGGATTCTGTGGGGAAAATTCCTGCACAAGAGCAGACAGGTCAGAACCCAGACTGACAGCCATCCTTCCATGGAATTCAAGGATGTTTTGAACCAGCCACTAAATCTCTCCAGGCTTCAGCTGTCTCTCAATTGAAGGTGCACACAAGAAATTCCCACCATACACGTTAGGATTGTGTAGGAATCAGACTTGTAGAAAACATCTTTGAGAACAACTTTGGCTGAACATCAGGCCACGTTTTCACAAGTTCCTGAACAAAAAGTGGAAAACAACGCACATTTTTAGGTCATTTGTATTAATAGCAGTTTAATCTGGTACTAGCAAGACTTAGAATGCTTTTATTTGTTTCTTCCCCATATACTTTTTGCTGCAGCAATGTCCATCCAAATCCCAAATAAAAGCACAGTTCCACTTCGTTTTGGCTTTACTGCCACAGACAATGGTCTTGATGTCAAGTGCTTTATGCTGCAAGACAAACACTTCTGCTCTGACACTGCACACCATGGAGAAGCAGTGGTGTAAGGCAGCCCAAGGAGGCAGAGGCACTGATCCAGTGCTCTGTAAAATTAAGAGTGCAATGGAGTGAGAAATCTCCTGGTTGGGAAATTGTCATGTGAGTTGCTTGGGTAAAACAACCCGTTATATATCCTACAGCACAAAGCGGAAGCCACCCCTTTTTTGTGTAAAATTATCCCTTTTCATGATTGTTAAAACTGACTTCTAAGAGTTCCCTATCATTGAATTATTTTCCCTAGCAATAGGCTTAATTTTTGTCTATAATGTTCCCTGCTGTGCTCGGTTTGGATGCTGCATGAGTGCTGATTTATCTCTTAATAAGTCTCTATATCAGTGTTTCTCATCAATAATTTTCAATGCTAGGGGCTGCCACAGGAGACAATGGGAGTGAGGTGAGGGAGAATGTGAAGCGTGTCCACTTTAGTCAGAATTCAAATTAAAGAAAATCTTGTTCTCTTACATCCTCACATACCTTCATCCTTCAAACTGCAACCACTTTCCAAATCTACACCAGTAAATAACCAGATTGTATACTCTGATTAAAAAAAAATAAAATAGAAAAAAAAAGAAGAATGAAAGTAAAGGGGAGGCAGAAAACACATTCCCTTCACTCACTCCTGTGGAAAGCCTGAGCAGGCTCCTCTCTGCTGAAGCTGCTGCTGAGGGGCAGTAACACATCTGTCTACTTTCCACACTTTTGCAGCCCCCCACACCGCAGTATCCAAGTATCTGCCATGGTCACAGCGTGCCTGTGATGCAGGAACATCCTGCTCACTCCATTTTCCAGACAGAAGCAAAAGAGGAAGTGATTTGTTCAAAGTCACATGGGAAATCTGTGAGAAATGAGGAATTAAACCCAAAGCTCTTCAATCTTACTTCATCTCTGACTGCACTCATGTACAGCACAGAGCTAAGGCCACATGGGTTAACAGCACATTGCCTTACACCACCTCTGGTTTTAATGAAAAGTGTTTTAGCAATGTTATTTCCTATGAGCTTTAATAAAATTACACTGGACTTACCTGGTTCCCTAATAATCTAATAAGAGGAATATTATTAATTACCAATGCCATGAATTTTATGTCGCTTACAAGAGTAAACTGAGCACTGAAAATGATGTGGAGTTTCAGCTACATCAAAATGACAAACTTCAACTTTGATTTGCCTTTGAACCAAAGAAGAAAAACAAGTCTAAATGTAACTGAGATGTGAGTTTAAACATCCTTGGAATGCCACTAACACATGCCAGCATTTCTGCTTCGGCTGCAACAACTCTGTTAGGGAAGATGCCTGCCTTCTGTTGCCAACAACGTTGTCTGAATACTAAAAATGCAGAACTAGAAGATGGCCTGATACAGCCCATTCTTGTGACATTCACATTTCATCCAGATAATACTGCTCCTTCCATTGATGTGGGAGCTTCTAACAGAGATGGCAAGGAAAGGTACATAATATCAGCTGCAGAGGTGAGTCAGATAACTGCCATTTCAGTCCTACAAAGGACTGCCTTGAACATGAATGTCGAAGCACAAAAGCAGCACATCACAGGCTCCACTTCCATACACTGGGTGAAGCTGGGCTACAAGGCCAGCAACAGCATCACTCAAATTGATTGTGAAACTGAAATCTCAAAGACTTGCTCAGTTTGTTTTAAAGGCCTCCTTTATCTTCCACATACTTTCTGTTGAGAATGTATAGGAAATTTTAGAGCTAAGTTGGAGACAAAGGCATAGATCATAGGAATTGCAGGAATTTACAACTGCAAATATAAATCTGGTTGTCCTGATTCTCATCAGCTGAAACTCAGACAGAGGAGTGGGTCTGACCCTTACACTGGCAGATTTCCAGTAGCCTCACAGTGTCTGGTATTTCTGGGTCTGCCAACTGACTCCATCCCTAGTGTTCCCAGTTCCCTAGTGTTCCAGGGATCCTACAGGGATACCTCACCAGGGATACCTCCCTCTAGAAAGAGGGAATGATAAACCAATAAATACAAAAGTTTCTCTCCAATTCAACCATGGAAATAGAACCCAACAACAACAGGCTGAGGCAGCTACTCCTGAATGCCTCATACCCACAGACAAGGGCTTGTGCAAGAAAATATTTCTTCTTGGAGCCAATACCATCAGTGGAAGTAAGGACTCTTGGAAAAAAATCTCTTCAATAGAAGTTTCACTCATTGGCATAGTAAATTAAATTATTGTATTTAAAAGTATTAAAAACATGCCCATATTTTAGGGTGTGCTTGTGTGCATGTGCAAAGTCTTGCTGTGCTTTTTTAGCATAGAGTTCTCCATATTTAAAGTTTCATTAAGTTTTCCTGCAGTTCTTAAAATGTTTGCTCAGAGCTGCTCTGCGTCTGGTTGGACTGCCCTGAGTCAGCCACCTTGAAAAGTTTCACAGCCATAAATTCAACACAGCTCTGATGACAGCCAAGGCAGTTTGGAATTCTGCCCAGCCTCCTGCCCATCTCCAGCAGCATGGCAGGGAAATTCTGGGATTGCCAGGATCCTCCCTCCTCAAGGGCTGCTCCAGCATCTCCAGAGCAGGTGAGCGACTCCCCCTGAGAGCAGCAGCAGAGAAGATGGAACACAACCAGAGAGAACCTGACCTACAAAAAGTAACCAGATCCAGTGATGATTCAAGCTTGTCCTCAAGAACCAAGGAGCATAGATCATCATTTGATAATCTAAAATATATCACAGCAACTTCTTAGAATTTTCAGTAAAACAAGCTCAATAAAACTATCTGAAAAAATTGTTCAAATATTTAAGGGCAACCATAAATTTTAATGCCCATAGAAGAAAGACATTTCCCAAGTTTTATCTGCCCATGGTCTTCTACTTGGTTGAGAATATTTTAATATCGATCTACACATAAAAATATGCTCTACACTGAAATCAAAATCAAAGTAAACACTCGGTGTATAATATGCTCTCACTAAACTTTTGAAAAGCTTTGATAAAAGCAGGTATATCAGGTTATTTAAAAAAAAAATTATAGTCTTTGAAAAACAAGGAACCAATATCCCTATAGTACAAGCTAATATTAACCATAGGGGCATCACAGTTAATAAAGAGAAGTTATTATTCATTGATATTGATTAAATACAAAATGTATCTATTACAGCTCTATTAGGCAGGCTGTGACCACCATAAACACACTGTTATCTGCTAAATATAAACCTTATTAGAAGAGTTTCCTACAAACAGTCCTAGGGGTAAATTTAATTTTCCTTCAATTATCTTAGGCATGAAGTTGAGAGTTCAGAGAGGTTTTCAACAGAAAACACTGCTTTAAATTCTCCAGCAGTTCCACACAGATATTCATTTTGAAACTGCTATTTTTACTGTCCTTATCTTTAAATAAGTTTATCTTTTTATGACTAAGAGACTTTTCATGAGGTTTTTGTTGACTTAGAGCTCTATTTCTTAGGGTATTTTTTAAAGTAAAAGTGGTTTTCAGGAGTTTATTGTCCTATATTTAGGAAAACTGTATTTGTAGTAGTACATTTACATACTACTACTACTACTACTACTACTACTAGCACAACTGTTTTACACACACCTTCCCAACTGCGATGCAGTTAAGCACAACAATAAGTGCTAAAAATTACATTAAGAAATAAGGGATGTGTCTGGGTATGTATGCTTTTGAAAAGGTGTGTTGTTTGTTTCTCCATTTTTCAAGTGTGATTACTTGATGTCAAAGGCAAGTCAAAGAAGCATCCAGAGCTCCCCCAACCAGCCAGCTCTCCACTCTTCAGAGTGTACAAAAATGAGCTTTGCAGCTCCCACCATGGGGATG